>NW_023597034.1:13326110-13361110 GCF_011947565.3 Pollicipes pollicipes | reverse complement strand
TGGTGCTCAGGTGCAGCGCGACAGAGACACATTTTGCGTTGGGAGCGGCGGGATTTTACTGGGGGCCTCCTGGGTAGAATGGGGCTCCTCACAGGGGGCCTCCTGAGCAGTGCCTCAAAAGGTGGAGGGCACTGGGGGGTACGTGTTTCCTCATATCATTCATTCATTATTACATGAATTAACATCCGTATAAATGAATGCCGACAATAAAAATAAGGACTTTCTGATTGAGGTACGGGTATTCTCGACCCAGAAATACAGCTATCTATCTGGTCTGGCCTCGTCTGGTGTAGCTTACGAGCTCCGGGCGGGCGTGCCGTGCACCAAGGTCTCTGACATTGCTAGCCTGCCTGGTCCCGGCGCTAGCACCAAGACGACGCATCGAGATGACACGTAAGACGACACACTGTTGCCAGGCCAGAGACCCCGCATTTGGCAGCGTGCTGCGTGTGGCTAGAAGTTCGTGGATTTGGGGGAGGACTTGGATGATATTGTCCGGCTGTAGAACATCGTAATGTTCGTATATATTTATGACCATAGTGCGGTTCCACGGCTGCAGCGATGGTAGCGAAATGTGCAATGCTTAAAAATCATATTTACGATATGTGATACAGGCCGTTTTGTGGACATGCATGCATGCATCTAGCGCGCAGAGCTCTGACCTTTCATCTGCTGTTACCGTGCTTCAATAAGGTATCGAAAACGCTAAAAAAAAACACACATCTAGGGCACATATGGCATCCATTTGCTTTAAATTACTCTATATCAGGGCTGAATGTTTGATTCAAGTCTGTGGGTTACAAGCTACACGATAAAAACGAAGATGCAACGATGATAAAACGCGTCAAGAAAATGAGAAAGACCTCCAAAGTGAAACAAAACCCTCTTTTCATCTCGGTCAAGTTGAGATGTGAGCGCAGCACGGCTCCGGGAGGTCATAACGGTCGGTGGCAGGTGGTTCCAGGACGAGGCCGCAAGATATGAAAACGCCCTACGCGACATGGATGGCCGAAAAGGGGACGGCTCCAAAACGCCAGCCACCGCCGACCTCGTGAAGCGCTCATTCACAGCGGTTTTAGGGGTAAACAGCGACCGAACCGCCACCGGGCACGATCGGGCACGGGGGTTATTTAGGGCCCTGGAGACGCCAGCCAAAGTGGATGCGGCGCGTAACAAGGTGACTGCTTCCGCGCCAGCACAGCGGCCTTACGACCGGTGAAATACGATCTCGACCCCGCGCCCCCGAGACCATTGCGGCCGCGGAACCCACGATTTGTTTTCACCCGGCCGAGATAGCAGGCGGTAGCCCCGCCCCAGACTGAGAAGCAGTACATAAAATGGGTGAAAACATGGGCCTGTATGACGAGTTTGCTGGCTTCGGGTATGAGATGATGATGAATTTTGTACACAAAAAACAGCTGTTCAATGCATTAGCGAACGTTATTCACATATAAGACAGTAGTAACAGCCTTATTCCTCAGAGAAAAACCAGGAGAATGGAGAAGTAGCTGGGTTGATATTTCGGCAACGTGCCTTTATCGAAATAATAGCAGAAGCTTCTGCTATTACGAAGTGAATGGCCAAATTTAGATGACCAAGACTAATCGCTGCATCTTCGCTTTATTAGAAACTTCTGCTATATCTTCTGCTATTGTTTCGATAAAGGCATGTTGCCGTAATATCAGTCCGACTACATCTCAATTCTGTTGGTTTTTCTCCGAGAAATAAGGCTAATACTACTGTTTTATCTATGTAAAAAACAGGATTGAGTTGCACTTTTTGACTAATTCGGACATGTGCTCCTCCTAGGAAGGAGTAAGATCGGTGGCCACTCCCAGCATCTTCACGGATGGCGAGGGGTTAATATTAACTGGAGGTGTTATGATAGAAGGATGAGGTTTTTTGGTGGCCTGGGGCGTGCCGACTAGGAGAAGGGTGATCTTGACAGGGTTTACCTTCAGGGAACTGGAAGTGAAGTAGGATTGGAGGGCGGGGATGGTTTCCTCCTGATTGGATTTTAGGGTGGATAAGTGGTCGGGGTGGGCGGAGCTAAGGAGTTGGGTATCGTCGGCGTACGAAACCAGACGTCCGTGACGCAGGTACGATGGAAGGTCGCTCGTGAAGATTCTGAAGATGACTGGGCCCAACAGGGACCTCTGAAAGACACCGTGGGACAAGGGAAGAGATAGTGCGCCACCCTCATCACCACCTGCCGCCGTCCATCAAGGTAACTTTTGAACCATCGAGGATCGGTGCCGTACCACTGCAGCTTGGTCAGGAGGACGCCGTGGCCAGCGCTGTCGGAAGTTCGACTTAAGTCTATAGAGGACACGGCAGCGACATGTCCAGAGTCGATCTGGACGATCTCGAAGAGGCTGTGGGCCTGAGTGTAACCCGACAACCGCTGACAGACAACCTTCTCACATATTTTTGGACGATACAGATGGAATTGATCAGACCTAAAACTGCTGGCAACGTCACGTGCGCCGGACTTGTGAATGGGAAGAGCTGAAGCTAGCTTCCACGTACAGGGAAAAACGCGGGTAGTAGTAGAAAAACTGACTTGATGAAACAAGTGGGTTCGTATGACAGCGAAGCTGTTATTTTTAGCGCAAGCAGCGGCACAACATGAATTCCAATAGCCCTTGATGGAGACGATGCACCCACAGCCTTCGAAACCTTGGGTGAGGTCACAGGGCGTAAAACTAGCTCGGCTGTGGTTACGCACGGTGGCCTCGGAGGGAGAAGTGGGACGCCGTGGCTGGTCGCCGCCAGCTCGGCTGCGATTTTTGGACCAACTAGGGCAAAGAGCCGGTCAAAACCGTCGGTCATGTCAGCGGGCATTACTTCCTTGGCGCCTAATCACTCCCCCCTCCTCCCACGAACGGGTCCAAGTCCAAACTCACGGAAAGTCCTCCAGAAACTATCCCGGTCAGTATTCGGTTGGATAACATACCGGCGCAAAGGAAGTCACGCTTGACCTGAGCACAGCAACCCTTAACCCGGTTCCGCAGATGCTAATATTATGTGCGGTCGGTCCCCGCACCGTATCTGCATCATGGCCAGTAAGCATGGTCGCGCTCCCACATCACACACAGCAGACTGGGACTGTCCTCAATCAAGAGGCAGCGTGGACGGTGGGGTGTCACAAAATGGCGTGTTGAGAAAGTAGAAGACATTTATAATTTCTGAGGCAACACCAGTCGTGAAAAGTTTAATGATACGTGCTGAAGTCACGATATGAATAAAAACGAATCACTTCAACCGAACAACCACTTTTTACAAACGCCAGCAAAGGCAACTCAAGTTTCAACAAACCAGGCGGGCAGGACCTAACATTGCATCAGAATGCGTCATCCCTAGTCAACGTCAAACTATCGCTCGCATTTATTGCGCCACCAGCAGAACGCAATAACATTTACACAACGCTCAGTCAGCCTTGAGCAAACAGCAGAATACGGCCTTCGCTTTCCCGACTATCAAAAACCAGCGGCATCCAGCTGGATCACTTCCTCGGTGCGCGCTAGCCTGACGTCGAAAGGCACTTGTGTCGACACGATTACCGTGAACAAGATGGCGGCGACGCAGCTATCTGGCGCGGCGGCGGGTGGGCTGGGCGGCGCGGGTGCCACGATAGGCACCGCGGCTTGACACGGGGGCCGACTGAGCGTTGGGGCCGGCTCAAGTGACGTCGTTGCCACGGCCGCAGCTGCGGCAACAGGTGGGACTGTCAGGGTCGTCGAGCCCGGCCGCCGCCTGCTGTGTGGAGCTCCGAACGTCGGTACACCAGCTCGATACACCAGATCGATATGGCACCGGTGCGGGCGCAACGTGCACCTCTGCACACTGAGCAAGCAGCGTGCGCTGACTGTGCCACGTGGAGGCGTGATAAAGGCGAGTCCCGCGGGATGGTCGCTCTTCTTATAATAGGCTCCCGCTGTGGTCGTTGCAAGCAGCAGCTTGAAGTGCTTGGCCTGGGCTCGTACTGTCGGCTGACACAGTCAGCCCAGCGTGAAGCGCTGACGACGCGTACAATTTCGAGAATGAAATCATCACCAGTGACTGTAGCCGATGGAAAACTCTTATGTTCTTAAAAGCCGACTTATGTTCCAGCTCACTGTGAGTAACGAGCGACTACTGGTCCAAGGGCAGCCGAGCAGCGAGCAGCCGCCTGGTCTCTGCCAGCCTGAACTGAACGCCCACGGACGCACGGCCACGAAGAGCAACGCTGTTTTCGGGAGCGCGGGCATTTTTCCGTTTGTGGCTGTCGCGCCAGTTTTAAGGGCTGAGCTGCGGAAAGATAGTAATTTGTAGCATTGATCCCACCAGTCGGCGGCCAGACATGGGGGGATTGAGGCATGTGCTGGTGGATTATGATGGCTCACGGCGGCCGCCGCCGCCAAGCCCGCGGCGAAAACTCAGATGAGAAATGGCGCACGCTATTGATTGGCTGCCGGGCCGGGGCGAGACACGAGGGGGGGGAGGGGTCACAGGTCGGGGCGGAACACGAGGTGGGGAGGGGACCACAGGTCAGGACCAGGACCGCACAACCGAGACACGCACGTGGCCGAAGGGCGATGACTCAGGGGTGGTATTGAGACCGAGGTCCGGCCTCTCACCCAACACAACAGAACGTGGCATGAGCACTCCTACGTGCGCGTTTGAGGCGCCATCACGAACAGTCTCGCGTCATTTATGCGTTATCGCCCGCGTGTAAGTCGAGGCGTGGCCGTGGATGCGGCCGTTCGTTTTGCAAGATACATAGGTATTCATATATGCTTTCATAAGATGTTATGTGATATCCCCCATGCCATAGCGGACACGCAAGCTCTTGCGTTTTTCAAGAGCTTGATTTATTCCAATTTGCTTTTGGCGCAGACGCGTGACAGCTCACGCCTGTTTAAAAAGGCGGTGGCGTAGGAGGCTATGCGATGCGGGAATGAAAGTTAGTTTTACGAAAAAGACGTCAGCTTTGCTGGTTGCACTTCACACTTGAGTACAATGGATGCAGCCGCCAGAGACATGCGAGCGCGAATCTGGGTACAGCTGGGTAATAAACATGGCAAATGTGTAACATAAGGTGACCCAATGCAAGCAAGTTCTTCACGGGCACGGGCTTCACGGGCAAGTTCTTTAATTTCACCGACGCCATTTCCGTGTTATGTGTTCCAAGCTTGCCCACACCGAGTCACACAATCGTTGCGTGTAGTGCAAACGCAGTTACACAATATTCAACCGCAAAGTGCCAACCCCAAAAATGGGTGAAAATCAGCTTTGTAGGCACCATTCTTCGACACATGATGGAATCCGTCCAAAATTAAAGCGATGCCTCCCGCAACATTCAGTGATTTTTACGTTATTGAGAAGTGTCGGTGATTTTCCGCACAAATAATGTTCAGCTCCTTTTGTATGCGTGTTTAATGACGAACCCAAATCCCGCAGTCAGACAGCGTTTAATGATGAAAAATACGTGGAAAGCACCGAACTGATTTTTCCGCGCAAGGCACAGGCGCAAGCTTATCTCGATCGTGTCAAATTTGCTATCATGTGCGCAAATCGTTTTTACCCCCACCCCCCCTTGACCACCACGCGCCGCTACTATGGCCATCAACAAAATGGCTGCGGCTGACATACAACGGAACTGATACATTTCTGCCCACGTGTTGGTATCAGTATGCCTGTTTTTTTTTCACTGAGTGCGGCGTAGGTTTGTGGCCCCCATTACGGTGCTATCCAGGCGCAATGCGTCACCTACAGCCACTGTTTTAATTGAGATAAAAACTAAAAAGGCTGAGGCCTAAACCACTATGAACTGCGCTACGGAAACTACACAGGCCTGCTGCTTATTGTGATCTACAGATTCTTATGTTTCACAATGCGTTGCTCAAAATGACAAAATCGTAAGCTAGCATAATTTTGCGAATCTAGTCACATTGAAATTGCCGAGTATGAACGGATCCACAGCCAAGATCAAGGCTACAGAAACAATGAAACACACGGTCAATATGTCTTGATCTGCTCAGAGATTCCCTTTTTTCAGCAATGCATCTGCCAACTGTCACATGAACGCGGTTTCATTGTACCTTCACCAGCGAAGTTTACATGAATGCTGCACTAATTCAACACAATGTTCAAAGCTATCGGCACTGGTCAACTAAAACACCTGACCTGATCGGCTTACATTTTTGCATCATCTAGTACCAACTGACGAGTGTCACATCTGTTGGCACCCTTCTCGCCCCGCATGGCAAAAAAAAAAACTCCTACTGACATGGCATATTTAAATCCAGGACAATTGTTCATACACTAATTTACCAGGTCAACTTTTTCAGACTGGAACTGGAAAGCTCTAATCAGTTTGTTTAAAACCGAAATCACATCAGAAATTGCATGACCGTGGCAAATATATGGTATATTCAAAGATGGTGAACATCTTAGGGCATGTTTTATCATGGAATGGTGCTGCTACAGCTAGTTGCATCGGCATTGAGTTTTCAAAAACACTCATCATACTTTTAAACAAGTTGTTTACACCTTCCTGACAATCGGCTCAGAAAACTTTCCCAAGACGAACCCATCGAGAACGGCTACACTCTTGGACTGCCTTGGAACCTCTCCCGTGCTCTCTGCAAAGTCTTCAATACCGGAGCTCCCCATGCGCGGGTTAGCGCCAGCAGCCGAGACTGCCGCCTGTGACAGCCGGACTGCAGTCGGGTTAGCGCCAGCAGCCGAGACTGCAGCCCGTGACAGCCGGACTGCAGTCGGGTTAGCGCCAGCAGCCGAGACTGCAGCCTGTGACAGCCGGACTGCAGTCGGGTTAGCGCCAGCAGCCGAGACTGCCGCCTGTGACAGCAGGACTGCGGTCAGTGGGAGGGGACGCCTCCTCATGAGAGCATCACCAGTGGCAGCGGGCTAGCTGCGGCGCCAGACACCGAGACTGCCGCCTGTGACAGCAGGACCGCGGTCAGTGGGAGGGGACGCCTCCTTCATTGCGAGCATCACCAGGTGGCAGCGGGCTAGCTGCGGCGCCAGACACCGAGACTGCCGCCTGTGACAGCAGGACCGCGGTCAGTGGGAGGGGACGCCTCCTCATGAGAGCATCACCAGTGGCAGCGGGCTAGCTGCGGCGCCAGACAAAATCCCACCCCGAGTGCCAGGGCTCTGCCTCAATGGAACGGATCAAGCAGGGCTTTGGCGGCGGCGAGGCGTGCCGCGTTCCGGGGCTAACGCGCTGCCGCGGCGCTAGGTAGGACGGGCACACAGGAGCGATCCCAGCAGCGGGGCAGGCTCAACCGAGCGCGCGGCGCACTGTGCTCAGCTGGCCCTGGCAGCGAACCAGCAGACTCCGCGGCAGCGTGATGCGCTGGTCCTCACGCCTCACCGATCAATAGCTCCTGCAATGATAATACAATTGCAGTCGTCTTGAGCTTTTGAGCGTAACAGGCCATGACTTGCTACATGTTCTATCATTTAGCATGCGAAAGTTGGATCCATTCACGGCAGGCATTCGTAAGCGCCCGTCGGATGCATCAGTGGAGCGCATCTGGGTCGTGGAGCGACGCAGCGGGCGTAAGCCATCGGCTTTTTAAAGGAACCGACGCGTTCGTGCGACACACAGTCGCACATGGAGCGCCGAGTTTGCAAAGAACATGCTAGCGCTCGGGGGCCATGGCGCAACCTGGATTTGAACCCGGGTTCCTTTATGGGTACCCAAAGTTTCTGACCGCTCAGCCACTACGCCCTTAGGTCAATGATTCAATGTGACGGATGCTCGAGGCGATTGGCGCAAAATGGGTCCAGGCCTTTCAAAACCTGATCGACAGTTCAAAAGTCGCAGACGGAATCAACGCAAAATCAGTGCATATTATCTGTGCATCAAATATACAGGCGAACGCGATCTATTGTTCCACTGGGCGCACACGCCATGCGTTGCGCATACTACGTAAGCGTCAAAAGGAAGATGGCCAGATCGAAATTAAGCTGTTCAGACACGTATCTAGACAAGGGAGTGCGTGATAAAAATGAAAGCGAAAAGTCGGCAAACTATCGACTAGGAAATATCGGCGCAGGAAACATCGGCACATAAAGAATGAATACGGAGTATGAGTGTGCGTAACATTGACTCTATAATGACTCATTTATTGATGCATTTCTTTCTTTTCATTTCTTAAATCATTTACTCACTGATTTCATTTGTTTCAGGCTGTACGTCGACAAATATGAACAAAAAATGGCGGTGATGCGTTCACTAAAATGTTGTAATGTCTAATAGCGTATCTTTGGCACCTCTCTCAGCATACGGATCACAACAAAATGGAAGTGGTTCAACACACCGAATTCAACATTGATGGGCACAGTTGGTCTCAAACTGTGTGCATGTTAATTTATGCATCAAGGAACGGTAGCCACCTACGATCAGTCACACCAGTCCCCTGGGCAGAATGCAGGCCTCTATGGGCTTTACTAGGTCTCTATCGGTGCCTAGTAACCGATAAAAGCCCATGAAGGATTTTATTGGTGATCAGGTTTCTATGAGCTGAATGACAGGTTTTTATTACCTGCATGCCAGGTTTTTGCATTCGGTACCCCAGAAATTGTGCCGTATTTACTATTCGGTAGCACGCGCCCGGGTGGCCGGTTGGATACCCTCCGCTCGGATGAGGAAGAGGGCAATTTGACCCCTCTGAGATCTCAGGAACTAAGAGAGCTAGAGACATCAAATTCATAGGGAATATTGAGCTGTACGTGAACTCACTTCGGTCAAAGTTTGAGGTTCCTAGGTTATGACCTTCCGGTCAAATAAGGTCAAACAATGTAAAATTCTAGGTTGGTCTCCAAAAGGACCCTAGAACCTAGATAACTGTTCTAACCAAAACGTCTCACGTTTATTTAAATCCGCAATCTTGTGTTAACTTTTGAAGGCCATGGTGACGCAAATCATACAATGCTTCTTTGAGTTTTGCATTTGAATAAACGACAAGGATTACGCTAGGCAGAATGTTCCTAAAAAAGGTTGACCTGGGTTATTTTATGTCAATGACTTATTCTGACCTTAGAGAGGTCCATGGAAGGTTAAAATGCGGTTCCTGTTATCAATAGATTCAAAATGAGCACCAGAAACTACCCCATACATCGAGCCGTAGAGATAAAAAATATGTTGGTTTTGACCTTGGTCTGGCCTTCATGCCTGACCCTAGGTCAATGCAACATTTTAATTCAATCGCTGTGTTGTCTAAGAAGGCATCTCAGACATGTATGGCTTCGTCTTATGCTCCGTTATTGGATCAGATTGGACGATTCCCTAGAAATTGCCTTCGCTGAAACTATGGCCTGGCTTTGACCTGCCAAAGGTCAGTGACCTTACGAAAAACATTCATATTTTTATGTCAGACGATTCACTATGTAACTGTCTACAGGTCTGCAGCTATGAAAAATTTGGCGCGGCTGCGCTGCGGCGTTTGGAAATCATTCTGGAAATACTTTAGGGGGTCAATTTGATTCCCACCCGAGCGGGTGTAAAAGGAAATATTCCACATTTGAAGATATTGAAGCATCATATATGATGGAATACGCTCACTTATAACCATTGGTACGCTTTTAAGTGGCAAAAATGAAAAATAATAGCTCTTTGCAACATAATATCTCTAATATAGTGATTATATATATATATATATATATATATATATATATATATAGCCCTAATTGCACAAAAATGCAACACAATAGCTCTATACAGCATAAAAGCTTTTTAAGTGCATATGCCTCTCAATACGTCATTGCACGCTTGCGTCATCGTGTCTTGCACAAAATTAATTGCGGGCCATTTGACACCCGTTGCATCTGGAAGTCGTGCTTGTGAATGTCAGATATGAACGACTTAACGAGTATATTTTTCTTGCCTTGATCGCCGCATGGTCAGTGGAATAGCAAGAGTTGAATAGCGTTGTTATGGTGTCATGGATGCTTGAGTGACCTAAAAACAGTCTGCACATCTTCACGGGCATGTAGCTAAATATCTGGAGGGGTTTAGGTCTTAAAAAGGGCAGGGTTGTGAACTGCACCGAATGATCTCCAAGATGGCTATTAGAATCCAAACCCCTATATAAATGTGAAATACTCCCTTTAGGCATTGATTTCCAATGATAAGCGAAAAATATATCCAGCCGTCCAACAATCCTCTAAGCCCCTAAGCCAGCGATCAGTGCGACTGGCGTTGCCGGGTGGTTGGGAGGGCCCGCACCACCCATCGTCCTCAGGGCTTTGCGACGCACTCAGCTGCTGAGGCTCAGTGGTGTCGCCTGCCACTCACCCTGATAGGAGGAACTGGTACCTCAGGGAATGGTACCTCGCACCTCTGGTTTACTAGATGCGTAGCTTAGCCACTTCACTACAACGTTCGAAGACTTTAACATTAAGTCCATGACTCTTACGACAAAGCAGTCGTCTGAAATAACATATGGACCTCTCATAATGTCTGGAATATCGATTTATGCGATCCAGCATCATTCATATCCAAAACATCAATGTGTAGTCCAGTGCATACTTATTTGCACCTCAATACAATTTCTATGTCATTTGATATATGTTCACATGGTGTGCCTGTCCTAAGCACTGATCGCATAAGCAAATCATCGCACACAACTAAGTGAATCAACCAATACCTAACGAAGAATAACGAAGGCTTAGTATCCAACTCTCATAGACATACTATGCCTCTTACTGAGGCACGGTACGCCGCACGGAGAGACTGGGAACAGCGCACACAGAGGTCCGGCATGACGTGCGTGGAAATTCAGTAAGGCGCGCATGGAGACCTAATATTCCGCCCAGGGACCTGGTTCAGTGGAAGACAGGTGGGCGCTGGCCATTGGTTCGCATGTTTGTAGTGCTGTTTTTTTTTATCAGGTACCACACCAAGCGAAAACAGCTGTGACATTTGCTAACTCCTACTGTAGCGTAGCAGTTACGCCAGATCGCCTTGCTTCGTTTTTACCCGAGTCAGCGGGAAAACACTTTGACGACACTCGCCGCGTATTGCACAGCCGCGATCGACGTTCGCACGGCTTTGACTAATATTAATTATATCTGCACAATCTAGGGAGCTCAATGTTTGTCAGTCTGTTGTGATCAGCATGCCGAAAAGGCGTTTATCATACGTGGTCGGATATCGCAATACTTTATTGACCATATCTATCCTCTTTTTTTGTTTTGTTTTGCTAAGACATGTCGACGTCCGTGCCCCAAACAACTGGAATCAAAGGTGTGCGGTGTCGACGTTTTGTTGCAGATGTCGTGCACGGACGACATTTGATGTGTCGATATTTTACAGAGCCGGTATTTCGGGCGTCAATATTTTGCGTGTCCACATTTCGCGAGTCCATGTTTCACGGCCGATATTTTTTATGTCCATATCTCGCGTGTCGACATTTCACCCCGA
Organism: Pollicipes pollicipes; assembly: GCF_011947565.3. Classification (NCBI taxonomy): domain Eukaryota; kingdom Metazoa; phylum Arthropoda; class Thecostraca; order Pollicipedomorpha; family Pollicipedidae; genus Pollicipes; species Pollicipes pollicipes. The sequence continues at coordinate 13,349,673 of NW_023597034.1, read as the reverse complement.
CTCCCCGGATTGACCCCTAAACACATCGCCAGCAATGCTATCCTTTGCTCCAGGCCAGGCACATGCCTGCCTAGTGCCCGCCGTATCTAGTTCTGCTGGAGCGATCAGTCAACCGTGGATCAGGTGGGCTTATTTCAGGGCGAGACTCGCTTCACCCGAAGCGCCAGGTGCACATTCACGGGAAAACGGACGCCGCGACCGTCACCATGGCAACAGCACAAAGCGTCGCAACAGCTGTTCGTTCATATTGAGCGCAGGCGGCGTCACATCAGTCTGGTAGTGCGGAAACATCAGCCATTTCAGAGAAAGGTGAGTGAAATTGCATAGTTGAGCAGATGAGAGCATCATCTTTCGGCTGATGCTAGTTGCCCCGTAACAAATACTGTCGTTCCTTTCACTTTTACAGGGCATACTCAGCTGTGCAATAATCTGGACATGCCGTTTATAACCGTAGACATCTATAATCTAAACGAAGGGAATCTTATATCCATCTGTACAGTTCGCTGTGCAATTTTAAATGCTCGTGGCCGCGGTGGAGATTTTAACTATGGAACAACTTTATGACTCTATCACCCATAACCTCCGTGGCTGGCCTCACACAACAGAACTCGTGATAAAGCTTACGGCTGCACTGTATTCACCGTTTTACCCTTGCGTTTTTCCTACCCAATTCGTTCAGCATAATGCTTGTGCGCTCTCGGCATATCTATGATGCCACTCATGTTCGCCCTCGAGAAAACAACGGCGAAAGGGCGAAGGAGGAGTATGCTGTCGGTACCATACCAAAGGTTTTACAGTCATGGGTGCGATTCGAGGTGACCTTACCTGGACTCCCTGGTCCAGCTGACTTCTTTTCTGTGGCACAAGTGCAGCAAGACACGATTAAGGGATAAGTTCCGGCACGTTAACATGAGCAACATCAGATGCAGGTAAAGAAAACGTAATCGCGTCATGGTCTGTGAATTGGATAGGAAAGCGCAAAAGTTGAAGGATGAATACAATGCAGCCACCAGCCTTATCACGGGTGCGGTTCAAGTAGACTACATAAGCTTCCGTAAGAACATATTATAAAGCTTAAGATACTGACGACTGCTTCAGCCAAAGTCAGGTAATGCTGGGGCGGGTTCTTAGCCATCGTAGAAAGAGAAACAGTTACACCGTGGCGTTATGTCACGTCATATGCTCGAACTGCCCGATTCATCCTGGTATAAGTTGGTAAGAATGTCCTTGCTTAAACAGCGTCTCACGTCAACAACGTGAGCATGACACCTGTGTTTTAGCCATGAACGACGCCCATTGTTCTTGGCTATATGCGAACGGAGGCGCCGTGAAAGGCATAAAGTGTTTCTAGATGTGTGGGAAAAGTGCATCTGCTGTTGAATTACTTCTCGGTGCAATACTTACCATACAACTGATCGTTTGTATGGTTATGCAGGGGAGCGTTTCAAGCCCTGGTACTGATAATACTAACAGAGCAAGCTGCAGCACTCTCACTCACCTACCGTCTTGTCCTCAGATATGAGATCTGCGTGGTAAGACCTTACATTAAAGGCATGGAAAATATTCAAGAGATTTTGGAGGAGATCGGCTGGGATTCCAGCTTTAGAATTCCAATCGCCAACGAGGAATGCAAGAAACTTGAAGAGGAATTTATGAAAAAGCAGCAGACCGTGATCGCAATGAAAGCGGACATCGCAGATCAGAATAGCAAGTCTTCGTTCATAGAAACTCATCTGCAGAACGTGCTTGATGAGTTTAACCAGAACCAAAGTCTCATGGATGCTCGGACGAAAGAGATCGAGTCTGAAAACCATCTACGAAGCCTCGCTGAAAGGGAATCTGGTCGACTGAAACAGGATATCAAAAGTATGACAAATCTAATGCATGACGCTAAAAAAAGGCGCATCATCCTTGAGGGCGATGTGGTCAAGTTGCAAGAGTCTGTCGATTCGCTGAAAAAGGAAATGACTTTTGATAGGGAGGCTCTCGAGGCTTGGCTAAGGCAAATGTCCGAAAGAGATGACGATATAATGGCATTGGAACATTATGCTAGACTCGACGAAGGCATGATCAAGGACCTGAACCTGAAGCTAGAGCGACTGAATGACGAAGAGCGCAACAGTTCCAAAAAACTTAAACACGCCACCACGGACCTGATGTCTGTGAAGGTGGAACTAGATAAGCTCGGCGAAGATTACCGACGCTCCCACGCCGAACGACAGACCCTGCTGAACCAGTGGGAGCAGACGCTCCAACAGATCCAAAAGAGAGAGCGGGACATTGATAAGGTTACTGAGCAGCTCGAACACCTTCAGGCCACCATGAACAAGAGACAGGTGGCGCTAGAAGAGCAGAAACGCTTCCTTAACGCAGAGGATAACAACAACCACGAGCTAGAGCTTCAGACATCACAGTTAGAGCGTGACTGTGGCAAAATTAGGGAACAGTACCAGCGAACAGAGCAAGAGCAGGCAGAGTTCAATCGAGAACTCGAGGCACTAAAGACAAACGTAAGCAGAGTGTCCATGATGCTGGAGCGAGCACGTGTCACTGTACATCAGCTGAAAAATCAGTTTGGTGACAAGAACCGTGCTTATATTAAACTAAAAATGGAGAAGGACAATGTTGACAAGGCTTTGCATGAGGCGCGTGAAATGGCAATGAGCGCGGAAGAAAGAGCTCAAAGGCTAGCCCGACTTTTGGAAGAAGAAGAAAACAAGCAAAAACTAATGGACAAGGAGCTAATGCGTCTTAAAGATCTTCAGTTTAGGAAAAGTAATGACCTGATAAAATACCAGGCCGACGAGACAGCTAAAAATGCAGAAATACAAGGGTGCCTTGCCGCTAGACGCAATATGATGTCTAAAATACGAAAGATGGACGCAGAGGTAATGAAGCAGCAGGAAATAATATACGGCCAGGAACTTTTAGCGCAGCATTTGCAAAAACGAATAGAGCGCATGTCAGGAACAAGGCGGGACACGGAAAGGATTCGTCTAGAAGACCGCATCAAAGAGCTGAAGGAGGATCTCGAAAAAAGAAATCAAGCAAAGAAGTTCCTCGACGAACAGGTGAAGCGCACTCAGGAAGCCCAACGTGAAGTACAGCGAGACTTGCAGAACAACAGGACCCTCACCGACCAGTTTGACTCCAAGGAGTCGGAGCTGAAGTTGCATAATGAGTGCTCGCTGAAAGAATTGAAGCGCGTGGTAGACAGGAAGCAGACAGCCATGGTAGACGACAACATGCTGCGGCTGACCATTAAGCAGTTGCGCCGTTCCCTGCACGCGCAGGTCGAGCAGGTGTTCTCACTGGACCAGCAACGACTTGATATGGATACCGCCATGAAGGAGCGTCGGCAGGAGATATTGGCTCAGAAGGACCTGCTAAAGGCTGAGCTGCGCGCCTTGGACGAGGAGATTCACAAACTGGGTCGTGACCTGACTGACAGAGCGTCGAAGCTGGACAAGATGAAGAAGAGGTACGAGGTTCTTCTTTGCTCCATGGGACCCGTGGAAGAAGGAACGGATGCCTCTGATTCTCATATATTATACGTAATCAAGGCTGCACAGGAAAAAGAAGAGGTACGTGGTTCGGCAGTTATGGTTCCCATTACACTGACCGTTGATCTTCAGTTTTTGATGAGCATGAACTGTCCTGCTGATCTAGGTTGCCTGCTTAATTACTGAAAGCATAGTCGCGATATTTACTGAGTTTTGCGCTTTCAAGCATACTTTGAGCACTTCACCATGCATTCATGTATCGAGTGCAACAATTCAGTGCACAACATAAGTCAAGCCTTCTCAGATACTCAGCACGCTTGTTACAAATATACAACGGCATTAGATATCATCTAAGAAACGCATTCATAGCGTTTCATGGGAGTGCTCCACATTTGCATGGGGTTTTGAACTGAAGTAACCATCTTGAAGATCGTACGGTGCAATAAACAGTCCTGCCCTTCTTAAAACCCAAACCCGTCTAAATTTTTAGCTACACGCCCGCGAGGATGTGCGGACTGTTTCGTGCCGACTATTTCGAGGTAGCCCAGGTATACATGACGTCATAATGACGTCATTCATATCCTACCATTTCATTGGACGTGAGGTGATCGGGGCCAAGAAAAGTAAAATTGTTTAATCGTTCATATTTGGGTTTCAGGAGCACGATTTCCAGATATAACGAGCGTCAATTGGTTCTCAATCATTGTTTTGCAGTGTACAATGATGGAATCAAACAATGAGGTATTGAGGAGTATATTTACTACAGAGAGAAATTGTGCTGTCTACAGCAGGCTTTTCACTTAAAAGCATTCCAGTAGCTATAAGTGAATTTATTTCACCATATGTGATGGTTGCTTCATTATCTTCAAATGTGGATCACCTCCATTAAGCTTGTTGCGTTTCATCACAGCTCTTTGCAACGAGAACTGAGAGTGTTAAGTTCACATTCCAATTCTCATGTTTTTGGGCGATACGAATGAAACTGGTTGTCATGTGCTGTTCATAAAAGGCACCCTTGCCCATCTGGCTGAGCTATTTTCTCTTCTCGTTCATAACTGGATCATAGAAATGGCCTATGCCACTTTTTCCAGGTTCAGCGTGAGGGAGACGAGCTGGACGCAAAAATAAAGCGGACGGAGGCCGAGCTCGTGGCGCTGGAGAATACCTGTCAAGTGTTGAAGCTGAATAACGAGAGCTATCGTAGAAACCTGTCGAGTCCCCTGGAAACTCAAGAAGAGCAAGAGAGTGCCGCCTATATGCAGCAGCTTCTTCAGCAGACCGAGTCGCAGGTTAAGGAACGTCGCCTGCAGCTGCTAGGCCTCCAGGAGAAGGTCCAGGCAATGCAGACCGAGCTGGATGAACTCACCGAACAGAAAGAGGCACTGGACCGACAGAAAGAGGAGCTTGAGCGGCAAATGGCTCTCAGAAAGAAAGAGCTGAAGGAGCAGGAAGCCAAGCTAGATCGGGCCTCCAGGTTCAACAACCACGTCATAAAGCAGCTGCGTAAGAAGACTGGCCATATTCAGGCGACCCGGGAGGAGCAGGATATCGAGTTGAGGGTGCGGCGGGAGGAGGTCAGGCTTGCCGTCCGCAGCCTTTGTGACCTAACCGAACTGGAGCCGGACACCAAGCACCTAATAGTGACGTCGCTGGAGGAGAGCGGCTGCAGTCTGCCGCAGAGTCGCGCCTCCTCGGCGCAGTCATCGCAGCGCTCCTGCTCGCGGGACGACTTGCAGAGCTGCCTGTCCATGGAGTCCTTCTGTTCAGACTCTAGTGGTGGAACGCCGGCTTCGCAGCGCTCGCTGCTCAAGTTCCCCAGCCAGTCTAGCCTGAGCAGCCAGGGTAGCGGCAGCGAGGTCAGTGCAGTGGCCAGCCAGGCCGGCAGTCGGTCCGGTTCGCGGATGAGCATGCGCAGTGGCCCGCCGACCGACAAGCCTTCCAGCCACACCAGCGCGTCGACCAGCAAGCGGGATATACGGAGCGTGGTGTCGGGCAGCCGGGCGGCCAGCCAGCAGAGCAGTCAGCTCAGTGTGGTTAACATCGGCTTCTCAGGCTCCAGCAACACACCCGACGGCTCCCCCACCCCCTCCTCCGGCCCCAGCTCTGCCCTGGGCTCCAGGAAGTCTGTTGCCTCCAGCTCCAGCTCCTCGTCATACGGCAAGACCAAGAAGAAGAAGAAGTAGTGAGACGCAAGGCTCATAGTCCGGCAGCTGGGCGGGTGGAGTGCTCCTGACGATCGAGCCGATCGGCCGTTACGCCTGCGTTTGGCCATATGGCGGCAATGACGGCGCCAGCCGCCGCTGGAGATAGTGCCTCTAAACGCGGCCTGCGCGCCCATGCAGCATATCTGCCTACCGGGATCGGTGTGCCGGCCTCTAGTTGGCCGCAGCTGCTCAGCTAAGCACTGCACTGCGGTCGCTGGCTCGTCGAAAGCGCCACTCCGCATTGATTGAATAGCCTGATGCATATGGCAGATGCCGGCACGGGCTCCTGCCGCTTCATTTCCCGGCCGGTGAAAACTTCAACGGCACCAACCCCAGTCGTCACCATAAATCATCGTGGTCGGACACCCGGCAGTCCATGCAGAAATTCTATTTGTGAAATAAAGATGGATGGGGGCGTGGGCGCATTGGTCATTGATCAGAGACATGTGCCGTCGAGAGCCCAAGGATGGGACGAATATTTGGTGTCAAGCTCGCACTTGGAAGGGTGAGGTGGCCGGAATCGACGGCGATGTGCATGGGCTATGCTGAGATGCTGGATTTTGACGGTGTATGACGAATAAGACGACGGAGATGTTGGGTGGAGGAGTGAAAAGTGCCTTTTCTGTCACCGACACGAAATTTGAAGCCGCCTGAATCATGGGGTCAATTTTTTTAAAAAAACTTGCATTATATATATATATATATATATATATATATATATAAATAAATGTGATAAACCACATCAAGCAGACAAACTAAATGCAATGCGGCATTGCCATCAAACATTTTCGCGCCGGGGATTCATTTGCAGTTAAGTTCCACTTGCTGACCATCGAACACTCAATGAAGGTCGAGACTAACCTAACATAATTATCAGATGAAGGCATACTTAATATAACGAGCCTCAAGGCACGTAGCTTCCTATTCAGTTTGGGCGGGGGGGGGGGGGGGCGGGATTGTACCTTCTAACCAGGGATGCAGCTTCCTATTTTACCTATCACCTCTATCCATTATTTTTCACTTATCATCAGTTGGGGGCTCAGCCCCAAACTGACACTTTGAGAAACTTTACCCCTGCTGCCAGCTGTATAAAATCGCGTCAAGTCTGAGGAGAAAACGGTTGTAACGCATTTCGGAGGCAGGCTCAGCAATTTTTTCCTCCTGCACCTTCCCCCTCCCCCTTCGTCCCTCACCCATAGGCATTTTGCAAAACTGTATTCCTGTGGTCCTACATTTACCAATAACATGGTTGTAGAAGCACCTCGAACAATATCATTTGTGTTGCGTGACGTCATCGTACAGTCAGCTGAAAGCGTTGGCGGCCTTCATTATATTGGCATAATCATTGCCGGTGCAGAGCTCGCACTTGCTAACATGGTCCCAATTATTTAGAGCAAAACTCATAAAATTGGTATCAACGGATGCAAACGACATTTTTGGACACCTCTGACACCTTCAGTTAGCTTTATATGCAATATGACAATTAAAAACATTTTTTAACGCACGTCCACCTATCAGTGCGTTGAGTCTGAGGTGTAACGGGCAATATAAGAGGCCTATACAAGAAATGCTCGGCCTCTTGCCTCAAAGCCGCTGTTTCTCTCAGTAGGAGGAAGCCCCGGGTGACTCCTTGACACGTGTCGCTCCAACATCCTCCGTTTACCTCTGAAGCCACAGCTCAGGTATACACAAACAACAATCCTAGATCGGCAGGGCTTTTTAACACTGTTACCATAGAAACTGACGATTAGCTACGTCCTCCTAGCCCGTCAGCTTCTCACGACCTGAACGCAGCCAACAGCAGCCCACAGCCTCGCACTGAACTCGACGGATCACCGCGTGGCGAACACTCAGCCCATCTGTCTCAAATAACACGACGCTTTTAAACGCTGTGTAGCAAACTGATCAGGTGCGCCGCAAGATGCTGCAGCGAGACACGATTGCTATGACTGGTAATAAGCCTAGGTATTTGGTATTTTAAATTGTTTAGTATGTGAAGTGCATTTTGGTTAAAAAATCTGTGAAAAGCATTTATCTGAGGGTCGTTGGAAAACACTGTCGTAACTGATCTGCGGCGTCAGCACTGATATAGTATAGTTTTTGTATGCTTTTGGCACCTTCTAAAACTATCCTGATGAAAGCTTCGGTTTGGCAGTATTTTATGGCTCAACTTACTCATACAGCGGAACGTCAACGTTTCGACATGTGTTCACGCTGCAAGCGTTGGCGGGCAAAGACCTATGCTACAGAGCCTTGAGTTTCATCGAGCTGGGATAATCTGCTGTAATGTGGTCTTGTGTGTTGAAATTTGTTTTCATTTTCGCAATTTTTCACCAGGTGGTTCGCAAGATTGTCAGTTTTGTCACCGATCATGTCCGGTAAATCAGAAGCATTTTTCACCCCTGGGTGGATGGAGCGGAAAAGTTTGCGACTATCCTAAAACGGCAATATTTCCTATTTGAACGACCTTTTGAGCTGATAGAGCAGGTTTGTGGCCCAGAAACAAAAATATCCGCCAAGCGCAAGGCGTAGCCCAAACGCTTTAGATTCTGAACTTGAATACATGAAATCGATGGAATACACTGGCACCTGATCAGGAACCGTCATGTAACCAGGAATGACGCAACGATTACCAATATCCTGGCCAATTAGCCGGTCGGTGATCAGCTGAGTGTGACGCTATGCTCAACATGACGTAACAGGGTTGAATATCTATTTTCGGAAATTGGTGGTTTCCCCAGCACTGATGACAAGATACACAGAGACAGAGATCATGACAGTATGCTGTTCATGCTATTTCACCAGGTTTTGCTCTGTTCTCAAGTGTGGGGGATTGTCTTGAAGACTCACCCGATACCAAGAATTTGTTTTACAGCAGCACTCTAATATTTAAGCTCCATGACGCTTGACTTGTCCCAAACGTTTAAACTACATCACCTGCCTAAACATGAGACCCGGATGTCACCCAGAGGCGACTCCAGGAGTTCTATAAGGGAAGCATGTCAGAGCGAGTCATAGGTTCCTTAGGACGGCTGCGCTGTTAACAGCCCACAGCTCTTTGACTTTACCCGGCCGATGTTTGATAGAGGTGAGTTATAAGTCGCTCTATTGCGTAACATTTCATCACTCATTTGGATAATATACATATGATCTATCAGAGGTGGATCCAGCAGCAATGAGGGGAGGAGGTTTTGCATTTATGCTGTGCATAAGAGCTGCGCGGCTAATGGAGGCACGGTAATCTAAATCATAGAGGCCCCCCAACATTGCAGGTCACGTGTCGCATAGTGAAGCATGATATAATGCACAGTCAGAGGTAATATCAGGCAGTTATATTCGGAAGCTTTAACATGAATTTATTGTGCAGCCCAGCCCTCCGCCATCCCTGTGTATCGCCATAGGTTCACTTTTGCTAAGTGCCAAATGCGTGGCGCGGAAGAGACAAAATAATTTCACCAACCTTGACACGCGTCGCTGCGTGTTGTTTACTTTTGCTCAGTTCACGTGACTGATGTTTTGAGGGGGATTGAGGCAGTGGTTGTTGGACTTGGTTGTGATGTGTTCAAAGCTTTTGTGTATTACGCACGAAAGCTAAAGGGGTGTGTTGTGCACCATGCTGCTTGTGTGTACGGTAGCCGTATGTAAACCTGTTGGCAATGTTAAAGGCGCAGGTTTTCTATCTTAATGATTCTAGTGTAAGGTGGCATTGGGCCGCTAGTTACAGCGAGTTGTGAGTGCCTTGCCCGCTGTCTTGAGCTATGCTTGTGTGTGTATGTCTGTGTGTGTTGTGTTTCTATGGATTTGCAAAGACATGTATGAACCTGGTGGTACAAGATATATCATGCTATTATATTGTAAAGCTGATAATCTCTTCAATTAATCCTGACACTACTAAGATAACTAGCCTCTATTTTGGATTTTTGTTGAAAGCATTTGGAGGCATGCAACAATAGCCTGGCATTAATGACAGCTTGCAAACGTAATGCTGTGAACATTTGTTGAGTTGCAATCCTATCTGATTACATATAATGGCTGTTGGGGACCGAATCCCATGTCACATCAATTTTTAATAATCACATCACCTTCCGTAGGTGCGCAGGTACACATAAGCGGGCTTATGTGGTGAAGGAGAAATCATTTCCATGGGAGTGATCAGACATGGAACCTTTACAGCTGTTCCATCACATGTTTTGAAGTCCAGGCTCATTAACTTGTTGTATGAGCTCCAGTTATATCAAAGGTATCATAAAGGGTAGTTCTTCCCATGAAAGCTGATGAAAACTAGAGCACTCAACTTTTTTTTGCTTAGATCTGTCAGGGACCTGCAGTGAAATTGTCAGAGACAGGTGCCTAAGAGGGAGGCATGGAAAGAGGGGCGTCCGCGATCCTAACAGTGAGAATAACCGTCAGAAGACTGTTGCTGCGCACGAATATTGTGCATGGATATTGGACAAGCATCTAAGCCGCAAGCTACCAATAGTAAGAACTGTGCATGCTGCATAGAAATGGGATGATGTGACCAGGTCTTTTACCTATTCCCCATTGTTGTTGATGTTTAGAATAAGGACATTGTGTGGGTGCTCTTGGTATTGAGGAAATTGTGCTAGAGCGTGTTGTTCATGCATAAATGAAGGTGATCTGTGCACTTGGCAATGTCTAGTTGTTACAAAATAGTTTGCTTTTCTTTATTGCCGGCAAATTGAAACTTCTACCGCTTTGCAAGTTATGAAATTTGCATTTCAAACAACACATGAGCTGAGTGGTAGCTATTTCCACAGCAGGTTGACAATTAATCTCCCGAGCCTGCCCATGGCTATTGAATGCCTTGCAGAGGTCAGAGAAGGTTTTGGCAAACAGCAGCTTATGATCTCTTTAGGAACGAACGTGACCCGATCCAAGATTAAAAGTGATTTTATTGGGTTCCTGTGGGCTAGGCCATCCGGAAACATGTATGACGTGACTAGCCTACCGGGTGTCATGTTGACCCCGTATGACCTCATCTTGGCATCTTACCTACATTTTGAGCATGTACTGACCAGAAAAATTTTGGCTGATGTTTAAGCTGCATAACGCGAGCAAAATGGATATGAAAATATTTTGAGTCATGTGTCCCATGAATGCACCAAATTGTCATGCTAACCTATGGAATGACCTTGACCTGACCCCATCGCGGCATCAATATGTTCGTAACACAGCATCTACACTTAGCCAGAGAGCATATACTTTTTGAAGAAATGAAATGCACCAATTGACCCAGCCCCCGCAAACATGTAGCCATACATCTCTGAGATGCTTTCTTAGGCATCACAAATATTGAATGAGCAAATTACGTTGACTTAAGGTCAGGTATGAAGGTCAGACTAAAGTCAAAACCAGCCTGATTTATTACCCTAGGGCTTGCTGTGTAGGATAGTTTTTAGTGCTCACTTCGAATTCATCGACAGCAGGAACCGCAATATACATCTTCCATTGACGTTTTCGTGGTCAGAACAGGTCATTGACCTAAGATGACCCGGTTTGACATTTTGTTTAGGAACATACTGCCAAGCATAATGTTTGTCGCTTATTCAAATGCAAACTCAGAGCAGTCTTGTATAATTTTAGTCACCATGACCTTGATAAGGTCAAACAAGGTCACTGACCTCAAATGGGCGCATGACCTTTTGCTTAGAAACAGTTGCCTAGGTTCTGGGGCACTGGAGACCAACCTGGAATTCGACCTTGTTTGACCTGAAGGTCATGACCTAGGAACCTCAAACTTTGATCTCACTGAGTTCACGTACAGGTCAACACACCCTGTACATTTTGTGTCTCTAGTTTTCTTAGTTCCCGAGATCTCAGGGAGGGCCAAATCGGCCCCCAACCGAGCGAATGGTATCTAGCTGGGCACCTGGACGCGTGTTAATAGACCTTGGAGCTCATATTATGGCCTGTTCGGAGAAGACATAGTCTTGTTCTTATTAACCAAAAATATGTAACGGCTTCAAGCCTTAGAACCTTTTCAAAAAGCCAAGCAAACGGCGGTAGGCATGCATCCGCCATTAACCATTACGTGCCGAGTGCATTTGTGACGTCATCAGTCGAAACAGCGGAATTTGGCCAGGCGGTTATACCTTCTGTTCTAGGGCCTTGGTGCAACCGTCGAGCAATGTGGTTGGCTTTCTCCTTTCTGGCCACCACGAATATGCACATTGGCAATGGGGGCCAAATTAAATTCCTTAAAAAGGACGTCGCGTATTGAGTGGAAGTCTTGAATGATAACTCACCTGTTCCCTCGTCTATCTATCTATCTATCTATCTATCTCTATCTATCTATCTATCTATCTATCTATCTATCTATCTATCTATCTTTCTATCTATCTATCTATCTATCTATCTATCTATCGTCTATCTATCTATCTCTACATTCACCACCGACAAACGTAACTTACTGAAGTGTTCCTAGAAGCTCACTGACGTGTTCCTCTCTTCGTCCCTACGCTGCACAACTTTATATCGCCGCTTTATCATCGAAAAACTTTGGTTATAACGAAACACGATGCTTATTCGTCAAGTGATGATTTCACGTCTTCACAAATGTACGCCGGTAAAACTGCGCGGAAAACGCGTCTCACCGTCTTCACGGGGAGAGAGAGCAGAACCTTTTGTAATAGTCATGTTGGTTTATAAGGATGCCGTCCCTCCGTTCCTGCATTCCTTTCCTTGAATGACATGCTGGACCAGGTGCCCGGCGACTACCCCCCTGGCCCGGCCCGTGCCAGCGGTGCTATAACCTGAGTGACCGGAACAGTAAGCAGCGCGTCTGCGGCCTAGTCCGTGACCCGCTCTCCGTGCGTCGGCGCGGGCACCGAGCAAAGCGCGGCGTGGCCGGTAACGGTTCAGCAATGTGGCTGACATTGTGGACCATGCTACTGGACCATGCACAGAATGCGCTGGACTCGCATCAGTACCTGTCCTGGTGACACCATACACGTGACGCTTGGCTCGCGCGTCTCGCCGTGCTCATCGTGCAGCCGACGAAAGGTGAGCTCATTTTGTGATCTAATGAGTCTTCCTACTTTGCTTTCCCGCAATCAAGATAAATTTCTCAGGAACACACCCCATGTATATTCAAGTCTAAATTGCACTGACGTGAAATCCACGAAGGTCTCCTCGCGATGGTCGGGCAAGGTGCGGAGTGAGCGTCATACCCCAGCCTTCAACAATCTAACGAATGCCAGCAGCGGCTGAAGTAACACTGATAAGCATTATCAGCACGTGATCGGCTTTCAAGCTGCCGATGACATGACTGTCGCTGTCAGAAAGGCCAGCTTGTACGAATGAAGTACAAGCGAGAATCTGACACCAACAGCGACCAACTCTTGTCAGCTCCTGGAGACATTCATCCGTGTCTGTTGACTTAATCTTCTAATATGTACGCATCGGAGAGGATTAGATTAAGCAATCCTGCGGGTGTGTTTGTCCCCGTGACCCACGACGAGGGCATGACCTTGCTCCGGATCACCAGAGCAGTTCTCTGTCCACCGACCCTGAGCAATCTAGACAAAACTGCGGTTAACTGCTGGTCCGCGGCGGGAATGCTGCCAGCGGGTGCATGGTCAACGCTGTCCAGCGAGGGCGGCGAAAAATGCGCATATCATCACGAGCGATCCCACACAACACGCGATTTTTACCTGATCTATGAGCAAAATATGCATGTTAGGCTTTTGTCCTGAAAACGGGCACTGGCCGCTTAAAACGGCCACATCGCTGTGTGGCAAGCCCCCGATTGGCAGACCCCGGCGTGGTGACGCATTTCGGTTTGCGACCGCATCGTGCCCTCAAACGAGTATATGCTGATATGGCACGTCGTGCCTCGCCGCATTGCCGCGAGCTGATTGCTCAACACGATCACGATCTGATGCGGTGAGATCGCTTTCCCGCGAAGGTGCCATTGCTTACAGCTATCTTACGACTAATTCTGTCTAAAGCAAAGAACATGTCTAAGATCTGGGTTTACTTTGTGACTGGACTGCTTGATGGTCATGAAAAATGACCAATGTCATTCCAGCGATGCCGCTTTTTAACCCGAGTTATGACTTTTGATGCGTCAGGATTCTCAAGGATGCAGTGCATCGGACCCTTCTTTCTGTCAAATCCGGCTCACCGAATCCTATCTCTTGCTTCCTCCCATCGCTGCATTTGCCAGCGCTTCTCGCTCTCCGAATATGCCTCGCGTCGACCATATCAATGGCGTTCACTCTACACTCGTAAGGATGCTGGAATGCACTAACGGCGCCATGCCAAGTACTGAAGCTGCTCTGTCATTCAAGTTGTATCTTCTGTGCTCGGGAGCAAAACCAGCTGAAGCCATTTTGTTCTGGTTGCAAGCATCTTGCTGTGCTCACTTCCTAAGCTTGAATTCAGTCTTCTTGCCTGTGTCAATGTCAGATGATGTTCATTTATATTCACATTTTCGCACGCATATTTGTTTCGACCATTCTCAGCAGGAAACAGCTTAGGCGGTCCCAGATCTGGCCTCTAACGGTTTTCATTTTCTTTCCTTCGTTTTCACCACTCCACACGAGATATCAGTTTTCAAGCCTGCCCTTTATCTTCCATAAATTGTCACTTCGCTGGGTGAATGTTGTTTTCTGTGGTCGGAGGGCCCGCTCTTGTTTGCGGATGACACGTGCTATTATCAAGCAATGTTCCAAGTCGAGACATCCTTCCGTATGTTTTGCGCCTCATTCATTATCCATCGCATGTTTCCTTTTGTAAGGATTCTGTGGGTTTTAGTATTCCAACAGCGGTCAATCCCTTTTCGCAACAAAAGTACGTAGTTCTCTCCGCGTCTCTGTCGCGTTTATCACGGGCAAGTTAGCAAGTGGCATTGCTCGGACATCATCCGACAACTGGACTATCAGCTCAGCAGGCATGTATTGTGTGAACGGTGCGGAAAGGTGGGTGCAGTAGCTTAGTTACACATAATAGGTTGGGGGGGGGGGGGGGGGGGCAGCTGAGCATGACGAATGACTGCCTATTCAGCAGGTGTCAGACTTCGGCCGTCACGCTTATGCGTGGCATCATTAGATGATGCAAAGACCAACGCTATTTTGCGTGGTTCTTATAAAAAGCCTGGACTCAACAGTAAATAGAAGCAGGCAGAGTTTAGGATGTCATGACTGAAAGGTATGTCGGAAAAACGTTTGGTTTTCGGACACACGCGGTTACTCTGGAACCATTTCAACCGATATCGCTACCCCTTGCTGGTAGAATGCTCCAGCGGTATTGCCATCCAGACACGGTTCTAGGCATGTGGCTATTTTAGAAGCCCCTAACAGAAGTGCGATGAACAGCACGTTACGACCTGTACTTGTTGGGTGCACGAACATACTCACGGGCCGTGTATGACGTAGGTCATGGTGACCGAATCTTCTTGTCAGGTGCACCAGCATACTCACGGGCCGTGTACGACGTAGGTCATGGTGACCGAGTCTCCTCGTTGGGTGCACCAGCATACTCACGGGCAGTGTATGACGTAGGTCACGGTGACCGAGTTTCCTTGTGGGGTGCGCCAGCATATTCACGGGCAGTGTATGACGTAGGTCATGGTGACCGAGTCTCCTCGTCGGGTGCACAAACATACTCACGGGCCGTGTATGACGTAGATCATGGTAACCGAGTCTCCTTATCGGGTGCACCAGCATACTCACGGGCAGTGTATGACGTAGGTCATGGTGACCGAGTCTCCTTGCTGAAAATACTGCACGGACACGGGGGGTCGCGTCATGCCCGCATCGCTCCGCGACCGGCCGCCTGTTGCCGGCGCGTGCTCTGCACTAGCCCAGCATGTCGCGACCGGTCGCACCTGTCAAAAGCCCGTCACCCCTCGCTGACTCAGCAGAAACACCGCGACCTTCCGTCGGCTGGCGACCTCCGACCGGCGCGTCGGCCACTGCGCTGCCTGCGGCACTGAGCCGGCCCCGGCGGCAAAATGGCCGGGCCTGTAACAGGCGTCAGGCGGGCTGGCGCCGCTTGTGTCCACACGTGAAGGTTCACAAGTGGCGTCCCACACACAGCCGTTGTGCGGCGTTGCGCATGTCTCGGAAATGGGACATGGGCAAGAGCGTGTCGGAGAGCCGAATGTACACCTGTGCACTTCGCTGCACTCACCCAAACAGCGCTGTTGAATGGGAAGCTTGATTCAATTTTCGGTTTTCCCGATGCTTTGATTTGGTTGACATGGCTGCCAACCTTCCGAGGCCCTGCTGTTTCATATACTCTGGCAATGCACCGTGCACTTGTGTAAAGTTTGCCTCGTCGGGCACAGTGCAAAAGATACACTGGGTGTTTCGAAGTTTTGACTAGTAAGTATCGACACATACCATAATCATACCAGATTCGGGATTAAGACCAGATTTAGGATATACTTAAACTTGACGGCGCTTTGGTAGCGGCATCTTTAGTTTGTTTGTGGCGATTAAGTGGAATCGCGTTCATCAGTCGCAAAACGCTTGAAGTGTGGTGAGACAGTGGGATGGGTGGTTGGAGGATCACTGTTTTAAAGTAATTTCAGACGCCTTAATGTCAATATAATGTTTTTGCCAATTCACATTATGTTTTGGTTTACACATTGTGACTCGCTTTAAACATTCTGCACGGTAATTGATCGTGCAGCGCCTCAGTTACTGCACGACGGGTCAGTTATGAACCGCGTGGCATGGGCTATCGGCTGTTGAATGCTGCCTGCCAAGTGACTAGTCAAAGTCACGGCTACTAGGCAACGTCAACGCCCACTGGGCAACTGTCTAGCTACCACCTCCACACGCTGCCACTTCACATCAGACCATGGGTCAAGGTGAAAAAAGTTGGAATACGAACATAAGCATGAACATGCATCCCCCAACAGCTACCCTCAGGGCCAGTCTCGGTCATTGTGGTGATGTGTCTTGTGTCAACCTTGATCACTTGTGGTCACAAGTGATGAAGGTTGTTACGCAGAAGTCCTTCGGTACCAGCTGAATCGGGTACCAAAATGGGGTGCCGAAATCAAACATTGCTCAATTTAAGGATCCATAACTAATCTGACCTTGAGCGGAAACCAAATACTTTGTTTTCAACATGTGTATGCATGTTAGAATTTCAAATTTAATTTCTTTGCGATAACTGATAGCAAAGACACTAGAATTAAGGGTGGGCATTGGCATCAGTTGGAGAAACCGTGTTTACTTTTCGGGTGTTCTTGCAAGATATGCCTGAAATAAAAAAGAGTGTTACTGAGTTAGTGCCACTTAAGTGCCACTGAGAGCCACTAAGGTGTCAAAATGTGTCGCTAAGGTAGTTTTAAGACGCGCTCGGGTGGGGGAGTCACTTTAATCCCCCAGAAGCTTTTCCAGAATGGTTTTTAAATGGTGGGGCGCAGCGGCGCCAAATGTTGCCTAGCTGTAGAAAGTTGAATACCAAATCGTTGAGTATCAGAAATTTAGATGTACGTTTCAAGGTTGCTGATCTACAGCAGATCCAAGTCAGGCCATGGATTCAGCGAAGTCAATTTCTAGGGTATTGTTTAATCTGATGCAACAACTGAGTGTCAGACGAAGCCATATAACTCCGAGATACTTTCTTAGACAACACAACAATTGAATGAACAAGTTCAATTGACCTAGGATCAAATATAAGTGTTATACCAGCGTCAAACCAGCCTGCTTTATTACTCCAGGGCTTGCTGTAAGAGGTAGTTTCTGGTGCTTACTTGGAATTTATTGATAACAGGAACCGCGCTTTACATCTTCCATAGACTTCTTAAAGTTCAGAATAGGTCTTGGCCCAAAATGACCCAAAATGACCCAGGTCAATTTTTTGGTTTTAGGAGCAAACTGCCCAGCAAAATCTTTGCCGCTTATTCAAATGTAAAGCAGTCTTGCATAATTTTGTTCACCCTGACCTTTGGAAGATTAAACGAGGTCACTGACAATAAGCAAACATGTCACATTTTGCTTAGATTACGTTGCGGTTACGTCGCTTAGAAACGAATTACGTCAAAGGGAATGTTCCACATTTGCATGGGGCTTTGAGCTGAAATAGTCATCTTGAGGACCTTTTGATGCAGTTCATGGTCATGTCCTTTTGAAAACCCAAAACTCTTTGGTTCCTGAGTCACACGTCCGCAAAAGTGCGAAAAGGTTTATTGGGAGCTCATTTCAAAGTCGGCTTGGCATTACTGACGTCATAGAAACGTTATGCGATCGCTTTCAGACCACAGGTTGCCTCCTGCTTAAGGTCAAAACAGCATGGCCGCTGATACAGTCGCAAAAGCGACGATGCGGCACGTATGGTACAATGCGCGGAAGATGATTGGCTGTTCGCAAAATTTTGCTGCTGAATGCGTGCCGCGAACGTAAGCGTGAGGCGTTTTTTCTTCCTCTACTGATGTATTTCTCAAATATCGAAGCACAGAAGCTTGCACGGGTTTATGGGTTAGCAAGGCATCATAAAATTAGGGAAATATTAAGTAATTTTAGAATATATTCTACTGAATATTGCACGCATATCGCCCGACAAATTTAAATCTTGAACAAAAAGCTGTGTTCTACAAGTACAGCCTCTTGAGCCGCATTACCATGAACCCTTTTGGGACTTCGTTTCGAAGAAAAGTCACAGTGAAATGCAGTGTTATAACCGAAAATCTGTACGGAGATTGCGAGAAAACCTGCACTTTGATAGCCCCGCGAGCTGTGCAAAAGTTAAATCACACTTATATCACAAAAGGGTGCGAATCAGGAGCTTGGAATGGGTGTGATCACTGGTGGTGTGTGCCAGTGGCTCGTATTGATGTTGATGTGATGGGGAGTGAACGTGCGAGGTTTGTACTTCTGAGAGAGAACAATGTTTTGGTATTTTTAAAGTCTACTGACTCCCAATAAAAAATGATTTATTGATACCTGCCTCTACCTTTATGTTTATGTCTGAACATGACAAGATAGTGCGGGCAAACTAAGAGAAACATTAGCACCTTTGTTACAGGGGTGCACCAAGACAATTTGGTACTTCATTATGATCTTGCCAACATTTTGAACCTATTGAGGTATTACAGCATGTATTAAATCCATTGCGTGTCATTGTATCAGCAATTCATTTTGGCAGAAGGGGCTGGTGTGTGCAGCTCATTAATGGACATGCTCAGTATAGGCTCTCATAATATGGCTTTACAAAATGGTCTTTTCGTAAAGAATTCTGAAAATATAGAATTGTGTTATTTCTAATGCACATTCTACAGTCTCAACAAGTTTTGTACGCAGGCGAGCATTGCTTGTAAGCCATCAATGTCATAGTCACTGCAACTTGCGTGAGATGCTGGGAGCTGAGAAAAGTGGAAAAATATTGCTGTTGGTGTCTTGGATAGCGTTTAATAATATTTGTATCATAAGCCTTGTGTGCACTGGCAGCTTCACCACTTCCTTGCATTTCGCCCATCCAACAATAACTACACGAACTTGTCATGGCTCCATGCCTTGTGCAAGGTCAGCATGTCTGCAGTGTCATTTCAACACATGTAGAATGTTCCTGCTATTTTTTAGTAAAGCAACATTATGGCTGCAGCATGTTGCATGACTGTGGAAGTGGAAGATGTGTTTGCATCGTTGTCACCTATGTTTTGTGGATTCCTTAAACAGGCTGAGCAAGTAATGTCACTTATCGTCTGCTTTGCTGAAAGTGATTTATATATTGTATTATGTGTTTTTGGTCCGTCACATGTCAAATGGGAAGTCAACGCAAGAGTGCATACTTGACTCATCTCTTCATGACGCAATTTATTATGGAAGCAGCAGAGATTGCAGCACAAAAACCATATTGTTGTTCATTATGGCATGCCACAGTACGGCACTGAGGTAGTGTCACAATGACACTGTTGACCATGCCATTACACACTGTACCACATTGGTTGACTACTCAAGTCGAGCCTATGAGACAGCAGCTTATAATTTATGAATGACTGGTAACAACTTATTTAACAATGCCAAGGGACTATCAACGGGAAGAATGTCAGTATCCAATGGTTATATCAGAGTTGAGTATTAACTGCATACATGATCCTAAGCAACACAAAATTATCCATTTTTGCATGACACCGCATTTCTAGTTTCAAACAATAAGGAAAGTCACTGCTGTGTACATCACATGATATCAATGCCAGGACAACAGCACTGCAGGCAGGAATGAGCCGACGATACAGCATTGACAAAATCATTATCAACAGCATAGCAACACAGTAACAGCACATCATATCGTGCTTTGATATTAATAATCTGCCATAAGAGCTGACGATCGCTATGTTGCATGTGTCAAACAGTGCACCAAAGCTTTTCTTATGACCAGCACTAAGACCAAAATCCACAAACCACCCACTTATCCGCCGCCCGACACAGACCCCGCGACGAGAATGGTCTGTTAGCGTATATATATATATATATATATATATATATATATATATATATATATATATATACATAAGGGGTATTATTGGCCCGCACCCCAACAGCAAGGGGTATTCGACTGGCCATCCTTGGGAGTACCAAAGCATGCTGTACTCTAATCACCTGATTTTCTGTAAGCTCCCAAATTCAGCTCACATTCTTGCGTCGTTAATGATTTATATATTTGTATATAGACATATCCAGATGAGATGTTGCGCCTTAAAAGTTCATTATAACAATCAGTTTTCTTTAACGCTCATAGGTGAGGAGAAGGGCCTAAAGTACCTCCCAAAAGCTTGGCCTGGCTCCACCTGTGGGTCAAACAAGATTTTGATGATTTGAAGTCGTGCGTAGAATAAATAGCTGCGGATTAGCAGATGACAGGAAACTGCTTCCTTTTTCCTTTTAATAGTAAGGAAAAATGGTGGGGCTCTATCATAGCGAAGGGGCAACACAGGGAAGAGCGCAGTTACTACCCTAATAGCTGTTTTTACGAAGGATTGCGTTGAAAACTTGTCAAAGCTTTCAAAAAGTATCTAAGGTTTTTTCGAAAAAACAGATTTCATGAAAGTTAGGGCTATATATATATATATATATATATATATATATACACATATATATTATATATTATATACATACATATATATATATATATATATATATATATATACACTCCGGGACCCCAGCTCTGAAAAAATCCTGGATTTCGCCCGCTTTGTTTTCGATTTTTTTTTAATCGGTAGCATGTCCTTCTCGAGAACGGCCCGTCGTATTTAGCCCACCCCATTTTGAGAGGTTAACTTACTTTTTCACTTTTTGTGTTGAACTTCTTTGACTGGATGATAAGCCAGAAGCTCCTAGGAGATGCAACTCAAGTGCAGCTACGGTAACATTATGCGTATAAATAAGGCAGTACTCATAACCTTATTCCTCGTAGAATAATCAAGGTAATCAAAATATGAATGTATTGATAATTCGGCTACATCCCTATATAGAAATGAATGTCACGTAGTTGTTAATTGCATTTGCAGGGAAGATTATGCATATACATAAGGCACGCTGGTTATGCTAACATAATAAGCGTCTTGATGTGATACATACTAGCTTAAAATCGTTTACATGCATGAGTGATACTTGACGCGTGATGCTCCATGCCTGTTTAACTGAAATCGTATGCAAGTGTAGTTGATCCGTGAAGTGTGACGCCTGTTTCCTTCAATTCGCTTACACGCATAAGTATTTTACGCATCTTCTAATTCTTAGTAAGATGTGCACTGTATAGAAGGATTGATCCTTGTTTAATTCCCTGAATGCTGTGACCTGTAAAAATTGTACATTGGCTGTATTTTGTTATGCCTTGTTTGTATGTTTGTTATGTTATGTTATATTATATTATGTACATTGTACATGTACATAAAATTGTCTGTTTCCGAAAAAGGCTGAAAGATATAGTAGAATCATCGGTAGGCAATTTTAAATATTCTACTGCCATTAGTTTTGATAAAGGCATATTGCCGAAGAATCAACGCATCTATATCCCTATTCCCCTGGTTTTTCTACGAGTAATAAGGCTATTACTACTGTCTCATCGAAAGGAATATCGGAAGTAAATTCAAAACCGCCTGACGATCCGACATGATTTTTTTCTCTTTTTGCTGTAATAGTGGTCCACAGTTTTTACAATTCACGTTAGTCTTGGAGAAAAAACACCAATCTTTATCTATCTCTCTCTTATTTTTATATTTTATGCTACATATGTATAGTGTATTATATATAAATAAAATATATAATATGAGATATATATCTATATCTTATATTATATATATATATATATATATATATATAAAGTGGCATTAAGCAGGAATCAAGTGACAGTATCGAACAAGCTGTGGATACCTTTCACTTATAATCGTCCCTCCGATCCTTTCTGTATAACAGTCACAGTCAAGGCGTTGCCGCATTTTTTTTGGGGGGGGGGCCACAAAGAATCTGAGCGGCCTGTGAAATGAAAGCCAGCGCATATTGAAACAGGGTCAAATATTTGCAGTGGTATGTTCAGCCCTTGTTTGCCTGGGGGCTTTGGCATTTGCCTTAAAATTAGTCAGTGAAAATTATGTAAAATAGTTTAACGTGTGTGTGCTCGCCGCTTCTGAGAAAGAACACTGACATGCGGCGTTGCAGCGTCCGCGGGTCGCGCGGCGTCGGCTCCGCAGGTCACACCCGGGAACGGTCCACAGGCGATCGAGAACGACCACGTGTCGGAAGGTAGTAGGGCAAAGTGGGTTAATTTGAGCATGCTGGCAAGTTTGTCCACTCCACACTCCCCGTACCTTCTCTCCCAAGACTCCATTGTTTTCCAGCGGCTGCTTGGTGCTATGCTTGAGAAGCTCGGCCTTTCCGGTTTTGACACGAGCGTCGACGGACGGACGATGAGTGCGCCCTGAGCATTAATATGGTTTTAACCCATCTATGTAAGGCTATTGCTACTGCATCGTCGAAAGGAATATCAGTAGTGAACTCAAAATCGCCTGGCGATCCAACATGATTTTTGCTCTCTTTTTGCTGTAATCGTGAGCCACGGTTTTTACAATTCACGTTGTTCTTGGAGAAAAACCACCAATCTTTATCTCTACCTTTTTTATATTTTATGTAGCATATGTATAATATATTATAAATAAATAGAATATATAATATAAGATATATATATATATATATATATATATATATAGAGAGAGAGAGAGAGAGAGAGAGAGAGAGAGAGAGAGAGAGAGAGAGAGAGAGAGAGAGAGAGAGAGAGAGAGAGAGAGAGAGAGAGAGAGAGAGAGAGAGAGAGAGAGAGAGAGAGAGAGAGAGAGAGAGAGAGAGAGAGAGAGAAGAGAGAGAGAAGAGAGAGAAGAGAGAGAGAGAGATAGAGAAGAGAGAGAAGAGAGAGAATAGAGAGAGAGAGAGAGAGAGAGAAGAGAGAGAGAGAGAGAGAGAGAGAGAGAGAGAGAGATATATATATATAGATATAGATATGATATAGATATAGATATATATATATATATAGATTATAGATATATATATATATATATACATATATTATACCTATATATACATATATATATATATATATATATATATATATATATATATATAATATATATAGATATAATAGATATAGATATAGATATAGATAGATAGATAGATAGATAGATAGATAGATATATATATATATATATATATATATATATATATATATAACCCCACTTATTCTACGAGTCATAAGGCTATTAGTTTTGTATTACTTATGCAAATAAAGTGGCATTAAGCAGGAATCAAGTGACAGCATCGAACAAGCTGTGGATGCCTTTCACTTATAATCGTTCCTCCGATCCTTTCTGTATAACAGTCACAGTCA
>NW_023597034.1:13105611-13324935 GCF_011947565.3 Pollicipes pollicipes | reverse complement strand
GAGTACAAATGGGATAAGCCGTGCGTATGGTGCCATATGAGAGTACAAATGGAATAAGCCGTGCGTATGGTGCCATATGAGAGTACAAATGGAATAAGCCGTGCGTATGGTGCCATATGAGAGTACAAATGGGATAAGCCGTGCGTATGGTGTCATATGAGAGTACAAATGGAATAAGCCGGGCATACGGTACCATATGAGAGTACAAATGGAGTAAGCCGTGCGTATGGTGCTATATGAGAGTACAGATGGAATAAGCCGTGCGTGTGGTGACATATGGGGGTTAAAATGGAATAAGCCGTGCGTATGGTGCCATATGGGAGTACAGATGGAATAAGCCGTGCGTATGGTGACATATGGGAGTTCAAATGGAATAAGCCATGCGTATGGTGCCCTAAGAGAGTACAGATGGAATCAGCCGTCGAACTTCTCTCTCAAATGTTTATTTGAACATAGCGTTTCGGACAGCTATATCTCTGGCCGACGTCAGAAAGAAGATATCACTGAGAGAGAAATGAAGAACGAAATGTTCGGCAAGAACAAACTGTCAGCTTGGCACTACCAATGAGGACATCGGTTTCAAGCATTATTCCATCGGTTCAACCAGTGAATCTTAGATTTTTGGTGATAAGTTGATACGATTGAATAGGCATCTCGAACAGGATACGCCTTTTTAAATGCTGGTACAAACACGCAGGTAAGCTTCCACTTTTATTTCAAGGGAATGAAGGGGAGGGCATTTGACTACTATGCAATGTCTGCGCTAAAATAACCTTCTCTGATGATATCAAATATCTAAATAAGCCCGCCAAAAGCATAACGGACTAGGTTTGACCAGGTCGGGCCATTGAAGCTTTACACCTGTCGGTTAGCTGAGTTTTGGAAAGCTGAGAAAGCGACTAGCGGTGAGCGGTGCGTATCACAGCCGTTTGATGTGCAGTACCCGGCCCGACAGGCAGTGTCAATCTACCTGACGGAATCGGCGGACGCCGCGCTCCGAGCCGGTTGCCTTGGTGTTTCACTATGGCGCAGATGACCGTTTTTTCGCCAGAGCCGGAGAGCGGCGGGGCGTCGCGCTCCCCGCCGGCGGCATTTCTCATCGGGCGACCGCCGGCTCGTCTTGAGCCGGGAGCTCGCTACGAACCGGGCTCGACGGACGGCGCGGCCGCGGCGCCGGTCGCCGGCCCCCGTCTGCGCGCGGCTCCAGATTGGGCGTCCGAGCTTGGGCAGGCTGTCGCCACGCGTAAGACTCGGGCTGAAGAGACGAGGCGCAGCTCAGCAGCTGGCGGAGTCGCCTGCTGCTGCGGAAACCGGGCCGGTCAGATCTGTTCGGAAAACGACGAACTTTGCAAGACGACCACTCGCACGCATCCATATGGCAACTTGATGCCGCTTCCCCTGTTGGAACGTGTCTGCCTCGAGTGCAGGCGTGAGGCGGCTGCGCCGCCGAGCTAGCCCGCCAGGCCCGGTGTCGCCCTAACGTCGCAGTCGCCCGGATGGTGTGGCGTGACGCCGCTGCGCCGCCGAGCTAGCCGCCAGGCTCGGTGTTCGCCCTGATGTCGCCGTCGCCCGGATGGTGTGGCGTGCGGCGGCGCGCCGGCCGGTGACGTGGGCTGGGCGGGGCTAGCCAACCCGGGACGCCGCTCATGCGCCGCTGTGGCGCCCTGGGGAGCCGTTGACCTGGGCTCATCACGCGGTGACAAACGTATGTCGCGCTGAACACTGCGCATGTGGAATTCGTGCCGGGCCTATGATTGCATATGCATCCATAACCTGGATAGTAACGTGCAGCATGCATGGTGGGTCCTACCCATCGGCCGCGGTGAGACACATTGTGAAAGAGGTTGAAGAACATGATGGGTGGGTCTTAAAGGGAATATTTTGTAATGAAGGTTCTTAGGCCAGCATCGCATATGATGAAAGAAGCTCACTCGTGACTATTGGTGTGCTTTTCAAGGTTAAATAATATTGTAGACACAATTTCACGCAATAGCAGTTTTCACGATGCATTAATGCACTGGGGCCAGTTTTATAAAAATGAAATATCACTGCTACTTGACAAAAAATTACCCTCACCCAAAAAATCAATGCACTTACCGAGCTTTATAAACGGTCCTGACACCCGACGCAACTTTAAATGGCGACGACTTTTTAGACTCAAATCAGCTGTTGCGTATCAGAAATACCAGATGCTGTCGTCACGGAAGCAAACACCATCTTTAATTTAACGATGGTCGATTATGCTCATTGAGTACGGCAAATAGTTGTTCGTTGTAGTAAATTAGGTTTAGTTAGTGTGTTATGCGTGTGCTTTACTGTTTTTGTATCGCAAGAACATTTTAATGTCTATATTTAAAAGCAACTTTCTACCCTAGCGTTAGGAAGTCGTCAATAGTATATCGGAATATATAGCACTGCGTGCGAAACTTTCGCGTTTTCTGAGAACCTCCATAAGGCATGAAACATTCTGAGTTGCGTATAAAAGTAAAAAAAAATTAATGGTTGTGCGGAGCATAAATGGCACCTTTACCTTGTATTAAAGTAATTAAATAACGTAACTAATTGGTAAAACCCATCCTGAGACGCATGTTGGATCTGAATAAACAGGCATTGCATGTGCAGGCGTTTAAGTATTATGGTCGCCGTTCTTCCCGCATCTTCGGGAAGTTATGTGTTGACAAATCTCAGAGTTGCCTGAACAAAGTAGTTGGAGCACGGGAGATAGCTCCCTGTGAGAGGGTTTGCCTCGTCTAGGGAAAGGTTAGGGGATGGTCATTCCCTCAACTTCAGTTCGCTGCTTTTAAGTGCGTTTTCAACCACAAACATACCACAAGTAATTCAACAAAAACAACTAAGGAACTTTGAATATAATTTATTATAAATTTAGCATATTCATTTAATGCGTGCCCATTTAAAATCGCTTTGGCAAAACATTGCCCAAAAAATGAGGAAAAAGGACATTTAAATTGTGGTACCATGCAGTTAGTTACGCACCTACCTTCCTACCTACCATTGATTGAACCACCATGGCATGTGCCCCCTCCCCCCCCCCCCCCCTCCTCTCCGTCCAGCTCATCTCCAGGTTTAATGATATTGCTGACAGCCTCACGTGCCAATATTCGACCGTTTAGTACATGCCTACACGTTACCTACTGACTAGCTACTGCCTACTGCTTATGGATGTGCCTGGGTGTCCCCTCATTCTCTCCATGGTCTCTCAAAGTACCAGCAAACTTTGATGGCGGAGAAATCGCAAGGCGGGGGTTGTAGAATCTAGGCCAGTAGGTTCGGTAGGATGTAGTTTCTAGGCTGGCAGGTAGAAATGTGGGTAAAGCTACGACATATCCAGCAAGTAGAGCATGTATTCATAAATCTTCTATGAGGTTTTTTTCTGGTGCGCCAGGGGTTGAGTGGAAATGCGTAACCTTGTCATAGAAACTATTGGAACTATAGCTGTTGTCAAGGAGTGTGGAGGTGGGTGGGCTGAATAGAAGGGGTCTTTTATTAAATAAATCGCCATTCTCACAGAGAGGGGGCAAGTACGCAAAGTCCATAAATGTACCATATCAATCATAACCAGGGATGCAAATAGCAAATCCCATCAAGTTGCGCACAAATAGAAGTCTAGCCGATACATCTAAAATGAGTAGTTCAGGGAGCCTGTTTGGATACCTATCCCCTGAAGAACCGTGTTATTTCCCTTTCCCTTGCCACTAGAAATAATACGAATGTTTCAGATACCCATTTATTATTTCAGATCACTGGTCACCACCCAAGCATGGACGATGAATCGGGGAGGGGGGAGGGAGTAATAAAAACTGCCTCACAGACAAGAGCAACATTTGACATTAACTTCCTCGTCCATCTAGCATCTAGACAGAGTTCCACTGTTTCGCCCCCCCCTCCCCCCCCCCCCTGTGCCTTAGCTTGCTACAGGCGGCAAGGTGTTGGCATGTGTGTAAAGCTGTGATTCATCCAGTAATAGCGCATATGTTTATAAGTCGAGGCTCTACTTTAACCCATTGCATGTTGCTGAGTCCTGGACAATGTTTGCAGCGAATTTCCTTGACGCCTGTGCTTCTGCGTCTTACACGCATAGGATAGAACCAATGCATTTCATAGGGCATCCCGAAGGCACGATGAGCACTGTAGGTTCTAATGAATAGCCCGTTGGAGCCTGATGCTGACTTCACTATCGACCACGTGGGAACAAAACGATGTAAGTGAAGCAGTCAAGATACATGCATCCTGAAACTGGGTTTCTAAGCCATTGCAACCAAAAGAACGTCGGTCCCGTTGAAAAAACAATGAGGTCGAGTTTTTATTCATTCATTTTCTACAATTAATGCTCATTTACCTTTGCGCTCCTCGCCATACATTTTGTTCATGAAACTCGATGGAGGAAAACCGTTTCCGACAGCGGAGGATTTTCGTGGAGAAGAATTGCTTGCTTCGTGCTTTATAAATAAAACTCGGAGGAGAAAAATCTGGAAAACTTCCGTCTGTTGGCGGTTTTTTTTATAAAACTGAACTCCAACAAGTTTGTTTTTTAAAGATCTAACTGTTTCTATGAAGTTGTAGTATATACTAAGCACCCTGACAAGATAAAGTGTTGTTTCATGCGATTTCGTTAACATGCACTAGGTTAACCACGTGTATCCAGATAAGAGTAAATTTGCTATCTGACAATCAGCACCGTGAATCTGTCGAGGGCGTTAGATCCTGGCTGCGCCAATGTTGTTTACATCAGTGCTGTGAGGGGCAAGGGCTTTGAGGATTATTTCATTCACTGATCATTTATCTTGGATCAAGTTAACGTATGTAAGCCCCGTAAGCCCTGCAACAAATGTAAGCAAGCTTTATAAGTGGTGTATGTAAGGTCTGCAAGCACTATATACCTATGGACAGGGATGCTGCGGTATACGAGTTTGTTTTGTCGCATCTGCGTCAGCGATGCCGACGAATGTTTTTAAAATATGGAAAAGTTTTGGTAGGAAGAGGTCTGAGATCATGCTTGTCCCTAAAAACATCATCTGGTTTATAGCCAGCTAACCGTACTTTTATAGCTTCCTTATTACGTAACTCTTAATGCGTGACTGTTTGAATATTTAATAAATTTGTTAAAATGTATATTTTCTATTCTATATACCATGACGGACAATTTTGTATGCTATTTTCAGTCTTAATACGCGACTGCTTTATTGCCAGCTAACCCTGGCAATAAATGCAGCTTTAGCAGCGGTGATAAATAAGGTGAGAAACACCGCCAGAACTATTTTAAAAGTAAATAATGCACTGCTTGTCAGTCAAGGATGCATGGAAGACTTCCTTGTGATGACCGCTGTATTATCCCCTTAAGCAGGGCAAACATAAATGCTTTGATTCAACGGCTGGTTGATTTTTTTCGTACGTTCAGACCAGCTTAATAACTAGCCTTTCAATATTTTTCAATTAAATGTTGTAGGCAAAAAATCTTAAAAAATAGAATTTCCGTTCTCACGCCAGAATGTTTCAATTTTTAAAACCCTTGCACTCCTGGAGTTTCTCCCGGGGCTGTACTGCAGCAAGCCTGTCTCAAGATGGCGATAATCGACCATTTCTCGCGCCATCGGCGCGCTGCCAATGCTGCCGGACTGGCCGCAGACCGGCCTGCTGACGAATCCCCCCTGAGCCGCGAATGCCTCACCAGCGCGCTATTGTGATGGTGTGCCCACCGGGATCTGGCTGATGGTCTCAGGCAATTATGCTCGCGCCGGCGACGAGGTGACGAACCGGCGCAGGGCCGCGCGCCGCTGGAGGCCGAGGGGCGCCGGCAGCCTCCTACCGTACGCCACCGCTTGGATTACATGCAAAGACGGTGGGCAGACATTGAGGGTGAGAGCTGACTCGGAAAAATAGCACCAGGGGTTGTGGAGTTACTACTTGTTGCCACTTGGGCAGCTAGTGGCAACATATGGCCTCAGATGAGCAACGATAACGACTCCTGTCAGTGTAACACATGACTATATATATATATATATATATATATATATATATATATATATATATATATATATATATATATATATATATATATATATATATATATGCACTGACCGGAGTCGCTATCGTTGCTCATCTGAGGCCACTCTCTCTCTCTCTCTCTCTCTCTCTCTCTCCTCTCTCTTCTCTCTCTCTCTCTCTTTCTCTCTCTCTCTCTCTCTCTCTCTCTCTCTCTCTCTTCTCTCTCTCTCTCTCTCTCTCTCTCTATCCTCTCTCCTCTCTCTCTCTCTCTCTCTCTCTCTCTCTCTCTCTCTCTCTCTCTTTCTCCTGGTTATTTGACGAGGAATAAGGCTAAGAGTACTGTCTTAACTTTGTTTTCGTCAATGAGGAATACAAAATATGGTTTCACCGAATAATTGAGACAGGGTTCTAGCATCATGGATGAATATGCGTTCGAACCATCGCATCCGACTGATATGTTCGTATGGAACACAGCGTTTCGGCTAACCAATGCTCTGGACGACGGCAGGCGTTACAGAATCCTGAAAAAGACTGAGCTTTCAAATTGGACGATTGGCTGTCGTTGATGCACGCGTCAAAGATCGAATTTCTTCCTTGGAATTGCTGGAACTCGAATCGAAGTCCTCTGATTGCGAGTGCAGCGCCTTACCAGTTGGGCAAACCGGGATATCCTTTACACCTGGCTCAGTTGTTAGAGCGCAGGACCCGCAATCAGCAGACCCCGGCCGGCCAATCTCAGCAATACCAGCCAGAGAATTCGTGTTGTGACGCGCGCATGGCTGATATTGCGCTAAGTGATACAATGAGGTTGCACGACATGTGGAGGAGCTGGAGAAAGGTTCAGGCCGTATGTTTGTTGAAATGGGCCCCAAAGGTGGCGCACTTCATTTAATGTGCGCTTTGTGAGGTAACCGGCAACAACATCACGTATTTTTCGATCAGCTCTATAACTTGCATTAGTATCACACTGATAGGACGGCCACGTATTTTGAATCGTGTTTACAAGCACCAGATGTTTCTCGCTCAAAAACGGCTCTTGATGTGACGATGAGGACGGAATGCACTTTCTAGGCTGCGCCGTTTCACGTGGTGCAATGACGCTGATTTTCTCCGCAACGACAGGGTTTGACAACAATTTGACGTTTTAGAGCCCGGCCGCACTTTCAGGGGCTACTCCGCGGCCAATGATAGCTTGTAGGTTAGTTCAGATAGGTATCATTACATGTTATAGCACACAATTTACAAAATTTTAGCGAATATCGAAAAGTTTCATAGCTTTAAGTACAATGGCAGAAGCCTCGAGGTGTATAAAATCTCCCGCGTTGCGAGAATATTTCACTGAATGACCGCCAAAGTCACATGAGTTTGGACTCGTCCACAAGTCAACTTGTTCTCAGCGTACCTATTGGAGATGGAGACTGAGAGACTCTGAGGCCTTACATCTGTTCCGTTGGTACAGAAACATCAGCAGCACAGCACGCCGTGAGGGGCACTTGGCTGGAATATCAACAGCACCGTATGCCGTGAGGGGCGCGTGGCTGGAATATCAGCAGCACTGCACGCCGTGAGGGGCGCGTGGCTGGAATATTGGCAGCACCGTATGCCGTGAGGGGACGCGGGGTTGGAATATCAACAGCACCGTATGCCTTGAGGGGCGCGCGGTTGGAATATCAGCAGCACTGCACGCCGTGAGGGGCGCGTGGCTTGAATATTAGCAGCACCGTATGCCGTGAGGGACGCGCGGCTAGAATATCAGCAGCACCGTATTCCGTGAGGGGACGCGCGGCTAGAATATCAGCAGCACCGTATGCCGTGAGGGGACGCGCGGCTAGAATATCAGCAGCACCGTATGCCGTGAGGGACGCGCGGCTAGAATATCAGCAGCACCGCATGCCGTGAGGGGACGCGCGGTTGGAATATCAGCAGCACCGTATGCCGTGAGGGGACGCGCGGTTAGAATATCAGCAGCACCGTATGCCGTGAGGGACGCGCGGCTAGAATATCAGCAGCACCGTATGCCGTGAGGGGACGCGCAGTTGGTGACGCGGTTGTTTCCCACCGTCATTTAACAGTATCCTTTTTTGGGCGACGAATATCGGAAGCGAATGAGATGTATTGCAACACGGGCTCGGATGGGGTCACCTTGCCCCCTTCCCAAAAGATGCATGGCGTAGCCGCGCAAACTTCGTGGTGCTGTAAAAGTTGAATGGCACATCTTTTGGTCTGTATATAAGATGTCCTTCGTAAAGTCGCTGGCCTACAGTACGTGAAGTACCGACATTGTCGTCAGAGAAAGCAATTCGAGGGAAAGTGTTCAATGTGATGCGACAACGGAGTTTATAGAGGTCATACAAATTTTAAATGTTTTTAGGCATCCCGTTAATTGAAATTATACTTGCGATTTACCCTTGGTTGTACCTTGGTCTAGGTATGACGGTTAAATCAATGTCAAATTCAAATCACTTTCTTACTGGGAAACTTGCCTGGTAATGCAGTTTTTGACGTTCATTTCGAATTTGTGGATCACAGCTACGTTACAAAATTGCGTGTTTTGATTTCACGGAAGGTCACGTAAGCTGCTCATTGCGTTAGCGGGAAACATTATTCACATAGATAAGACAGTAGTAATAACCTTGTTTTTTGGACAAAACCGGGAGAATGGACATATAGTTGGGTTGATATTTCGGTCACATGCCTTTATCGAAGCAATAACAGAAGTAAATTCCAAATTCCCTACCGATGATCCCACTAGATTTTTCAGTTTTTTTTTTAACAGCAAGCCACAGTTTTTACCTCACACCAACATTCGGGGGATTAAACAAAGAGCGGCTGCCAGCCTTTACCACGATACAGCGCCTATCTTAGAATCAGCAGGCGCGAACATGCGTGCACATGCAAGCGAATTCAAGCAAGTGGGCATCATGCATCACGTTTCATTCAAACATGCAAGCGAGTTGGGGTAAGCAGGCATCACCCATCGCGCATCAGTTATACATGCAAGCGTTTTCAATTGAACAGGCATCGAACATAATGCATTGGCAGTGTCCTAGAATTGCCGAATTTGGCTGTAAAGCAGCACCCTATGAGGAGGAATTTTTCACTCCTTTTCCCCATATTTTATGTGAATTTTTCACTCCCGCACGACACTGCCTAATCGCACATGCCAAACCCCTATTTCCCTTTCTGAGGTTTTCAGATGTCATCCAAACCCGAGCTCACTTGAAACCACCAAGCATAAACGAGGCTCCACAGAACCTAGACACCTATGGCCACGTCCTGCCTCACCAGCATTTGAATCACTGTCTATGTATGCATAGAGCAAGGGCGCCAGGTACCTCCAAGCCCAAGAACCCCAGCGACTCCAGCCGCTTGCACGCATTAAGTTTGGTTTGTTTACAAAGTGTATTACAATCATCAGCTGTGTGCCAAATGCAAGGTTTTCACGTAGAGATGATAGGGAGTTTTACTCCACGTATTTCTTTTTCTCCGAGGAAACTTGCGCGGAAACTTGCGGAAACTACTTTTATTTTTCTTGGTATCATACGAGTGTGATCCCGCTTTATCTTCTTTTGTTTTGGATTGCCTTTAGAGGAACCATCTGTTGCTTAAAATGGTGACCAATTTCTCTGCAAGATTCTCCAACTGCAAACTTGTACGCATTTCATATATAACCTAAGAGTGAACAATTCACAGGGAATGAAGGAGACAATTTGAAGCACGGAACTTATTTTTACTTGCCATTTTTGTCCTGTTAAGGCCCTCGGTTAACAGCTTTCTTGGTTCATGGTGGTGCTAAATAATGAAAAATATAAGCCTTTCGAGTGTCTAACTCACCATGCTACCTGACAAGGTTATCCTAATGCTGCCATACAGAGCTTTGGTACAGACCTGACGCAGCTAATACAGAAGTGTTTAATGGCGAAATTCTGCCCTCTGGAGATGTTTATCATGCACACCTCTTACTTGTTTCGCATTTTAATCTCGTAAGTTGGTGGGCATGATTAATATTTACATTTGGGGGTGAGTGGGATGACTCTGTCTGCCAGCAGGCCGTGCAAAAGGTACTGACCTTTTGTCTTTGGGGAGCAGGAAGAAGCCAGAAAGTCTTCTGTGGACCAAGTAATTGCTTACCTTACCTGCTTTCGACGCATGATTGGTAACCAGAGTTAGCCATTTTCTGTTTTAATCCATCGAGTTTTGTCATAAGACAAATTATGATGCCACAGGGCATGCGATGGGCTTATTTTGTTCCATATTCTTGATAATTTGCCCCAAATTTCTTGAAGTGGTCCCTCGCGGTTGCCTTATCTAGATGTTTTCCATAGCTGTCATGGTTTACTGGCTGGCAAATGACTGCACTGTATATATGCACTATATTTTTGACACAGGGATACTCTAAGCTGCATAGCAATTATAATATCACTTAAATATTAGTATGTACCAAATGCTCCGACCATCCTATTTAAAATGTAAAGCCAACATGTCAAACTTTGTCATTAAATATGAATGAACAAGCCTAAATAGATGCCTTTGCTGGAGCTCAAAAGACGAGCAGCAATACTGGCATGGTCATCTAAAGGTTATGTTACTTTTGGAGAATGGAGACTGCTTTGTGGAGCATACCCACTATTGCCCCTGACATAGGTTAACTATAGCATTCAAAATAAGTCGTTCAAAGGGATTTCAATTATTTTGATTTGTGTGTTGTCACCTTTGTCTGATGTCAACAATCATACGCAAATTAACTTAATAAAAATGCAAGTGGAAACCAGTCAAAAATTAGC
This sequence comes from Pollicipes pollicipes, assembly GCF_011947565.3. NCBI lineage: Eukaryota > Metazoa > Arthropoda > Thecostraca > Pollicipedomorpha > Pollicipedidae > Pollicipes > Pollicipes pollicipes. The sequence goes on along the minus strand of NW_023597034.1, from coordinate 13,314,148 downwards.
TATATCATCTTTTTATCAAAAGTGCTGCTGTCAACAGATAGGTGAGTTGAGATGATGTACAACAAATGGGACACTCTAAGTTAGGTTAAGTTGGTTAAGTGCATGGCAAGTGGCCATAGGAATTGTGCAAGAATCAGTAACTCACAACTGCTGCTGTGATACAAGCAGGTTAGACAGGATGAGATTAAGTGAGGCCTCTTTACGTTAGGCATAGTTAGGCTACTTTTATGGAATACGCATTGGTACTTTGGAAGAAACAGTAACAAAATGTTTGTTTTCCCTGACCCCATCTTAACAAAACCCAGAGGTATGTCTATTGTGTTTGACTTGGTCATGGGCTGATGTGTAGGAGTCCAAAGGTGTTCTTTTGTGTTTTATGCTTATTTAATTTTCTGTTATTTTGTTATTGAATTGCTTCGCTTTGCTTTGTGTTAAAGTGCTGTGGAAGGGAAGTGTAAAGTACAGCATCACATTATTGGTGTTAATAATTGTTTATGCTCATTACACTGTCATGAAATTACTATGCTTTAATGAATTATGTTTCACTTTAACGGCTTGAGAAGCTAAAAACCAAAAACAAAATTGTCAGGTTTATGATACTACGTCCATGTCAACTTGAAATAGATGTCTTTGTTTGCTGAAGCATCGGTCACGAGCTCATAAGTTCTATCTTTTGTGAATGTATTTTTCACTCCTGCACGGTCTTTTTGCGATGAAATTTTTCGCTCCCACCCTAGTCCAAAAGCAATTTGCAGCTCCCTGCGCACTAGGTATCATCTACACATGTAAACGATTTTAGGCTAGCACAGCATCACACATAAAGACGCATATCACGTTCGCATAATCGGCCATGATGAGCCCCGTATGTTAAGATTTGACCGCCGACCTTTTGTAAGAACAAATTCACTCATTTTCCTGCCTGGGTGGTCCTGTTCTCTGCAGATGACTTTGAGCTCTAAAAGGGGCGTAGGGCCCATACCTCCCTCGATTTCAGCCTGGGCGTGTGATACCAAAAAATTGATAGGGCGCATGAACTCTCTGACAAAGAGCGAGGGACAAAGGGCGAGGGTCTTCCCTATGTTCCTCCCCTGTGTTTGACACAGTCTGCACTTGATTTCGTAAACCATGCTCTTTTTTGTGCACACCCCTTGGAACCCAGAACTGCATAAATGACACCTATTGCCAATCGGGCGCTTAGGCTCCGAGATGGAAGATTTTACCAGATGCTTTTTTAGCTTATGGTCGTTCTTCCAAGCTATGGGTACGCGCAGTTTAAATTTGTTGACAATGTGCTTGATTTTCCAAAGCAAATGCTCATCTATAGAAGGAAGCGTTAGGAACCCGTCTTCCGATAGCACGTGTTCCCGCCTCCTACCACCCATCCCCTCACGTGCTCCAGCTTTTTCACTTCTTGCAACATTTTAGCTACATGTTGCGGAAAATATCCGTTGCCCAGCAGCAAAGCCCGTATTTTGCTTATGCTCCTTCTTTCATTTGCACTACATGATGAGCTGTTTAGAGCCCTATGGAACATGTTACGAAATATGTTGTGCTTAGTGGAAGTTGGATTCGCAGATTCGCATGTGCAGAATTGTAGGAGAATTGGTGGGCTCGATAAGGAGTTCCATTTCTAACGTTGTGCGGTTGTTCCTCCTTTCCACCATCACTAGCGTATCCAAACAGGGGAGACCCTTTCCACCCCCGGTATGCTCCATCGTAAAAGCTAGATTTGGATACTGGTTGTTCATGAACTGCAGGGGCACGCTGTCCGTGCGTTCATACCCCAGCATAAACATCGATGTATTTAGCTAAGAAGTTGGTTTTAATGGGCTGGCAGCCATAGCCTTTGTTTCAAATTGGTCTAAAAATATAGCCAGAGGAGTAGCGCATGGGTTTCATATTGTTATGCCCAATTTTTGGCGGTGAAGTCATCTCCGAACGAGAAAACATTATCCTGGAGACACTGTTCCACAAGACCGCAGATGTCCACTTTTTATATACCGAAAGCACCAGTTGCACGGCAATGTTTGTCTACCTTAACTTTCACGGCAGCGACAGCCTCATTGACTGGTATTTTGCCATATAAATTGACAACATCTACACTGAAGAATATGCTACCCTCTGGTAACCGTTTTGCCTGTGAATGATTGCGAGCCGTTTTAAAAAAATAAGTTTCTGGTGTCCCACAGATGATTGGGAACAAATATCAAGAGCTCGTTGAGTATCTTGTATCTAAAAGACACGAGGTTTTTCTCTGTAGGATCACCGCACGCAGATATGACAGGTCTAAGGAGCACTGTGAGTTTGTAAACTTTGGGCAGCCCATAGCAAACAGGCGCTCTACGGTATGTAGGCGTCAAATCTTTAATGGTTTTGTCCGAAAGTTTTCCGCTAACAGTGCTCTTTGGCGTTCTTTTTGTTTTAGCCTCCACATGAGGGACTGGGTTCCTTTTCAGTTTTTCATAGCTGTCGCCGTCTTTAAGTATAGCCTTAGGCTTGTTAACGTAAGTTAGCCTATCTAAGATTATAAAACCCAGAACTTATCGCTCTAGCAATGATGTCATCATTTTTCTAAGGTACCTGATCTGATCTGCAGTGACATTTAGTTTGCCTAATTTAAGGTTTTTGAAAGTGCGCAGCACGTCATCCTTTAATTTCTGTAGGCTGACTTTCATTTCATTACCGGAAGGTTCCGGAAAGTTCTTACCGATGTCTGGAAATCCAAATGACAGATTTGGGATGCGACCTCAATGAGGCTGATCTTTGTTGCGATCTTCTGCGTCTGCCCCACCGAGATGATAATGTGTGTTCGCCGGTTCTGATGGTACTGCTGCGTCGTCTACTGAAGCTGGTCGATCTTGGCCAGATGCAGTTGCGGTGTTAGTTGTGTTGCTGCCACTACGCAATTTCAAGATGTAGTCTTTTCACCTTTTGCCGCATGCAAAACGCTCAAATCCTTTTTCTACTTAAAGTAAAATGTTCTTAGATGCTGACTGTGTTTGCGCAAAGTTCGGACCTTCGGCTAGAAATTAACTCCTGCGGTAAATTAAGTTCTACGGACGATAAATTATTCACTCCCTTTTGACTTGCTTGACTGTCAACAAGCTCTTCATAGCAATGATTCACCTGGCGCTTGGCTTGAAGTTGTGAGAATTTGTTAACCAGCCTTGGCCTATTTTCGCGAACAGTCGTTTCAAAAACTCGTTCACACGTCGCACATATGCATGCGTACCTTTCGTACTCCAGGAAAGATGATGTTGACCCAATAGGCGTGAGCGTTGTTATTCTGAAAAGGCTTTCTTCGAAAATTTTATCTAAATACTTCGTTCCATAAAATCTCGGCAAAGTTAGCAAAACGAGCTAATACCTTAGTATTCTTGGAGAAAATATGCATCACGGGCTTCAGTGCGTCTTCAATAAACCGTGGGACTAAGATTTTCTTGCGGCACTCAATTAAGAATTCAGTGCTAAGCTGAGTTTTAGCTAGTTTTTTTCTGGGTTCTTGAGAGTTTCAGCTGGCACTCCCTGACGGCTACTTTTCGGTTCAAAATTACATAAATTGTTCAGCGCATTAGCAAGGAACGTTATTCACATAGACAAGACAGTAGTAATAGCCTTATTGCTCGGAGAAAAACGAGAAAAATGGAGGTATCAGAAGTGAATTCAAAATTCCCTACCGATGATCCTACAACAGCAAGCCCCGGTTTTCACAGGACACCAACATTCAGGAGATTAAACAAAGACCGACTGCCAGTCATTGCCACGATACAGTGCCTATCTAAGAACTCAAATAAGCAAACATATGTGTACATGCAAACGAATTCAAGCAAATAGGCATCACGCATTACGCTTCATTCAAACAAAAACTGCGCGTACGCATGGCATGGAAGAACGACAATAAGCTAAAAAGGTCTCTGGTGAAATCTTCCATCTTGAAGCCGAAGTGCCCGGATGGCAATTGATGTAATTTATGCAGTTCTGGGTTTCAAGGGATTTGCACGCGAAAAATGTGGGTTACGAAATTGAATGTAGACTGTACGAAAAACATGGGATGTACATAAGCTGTGTCGGGGAGTTCCTTTGAAATCTAATGAACACATGCGAGACGCCAAAAACAAAACGGGGAATACCTCTTTCGATGAGCATTTTTTGTCAGAACACGCTCAGGCTGAAATCGAGGAAGGTATGGACTCTTTGACCCTTTAGAGCTCAAAGTCATCTATAGAGCACAGGACCACCCAAGCAGGAAAATAAGTGAATCTGTTCCTACAAAAAGTCGGCGACCAAATCTAAACACGCAGGGTTCATCATGGCCGATTATGCGAACGTGATATGTGCCTTTATGTGTGATGTGTGCTAGCCTAAAATCGTTTACATGTGTAGGTGATGCCTGATGCGTGATGTGTGATGCCTGTTCAACTGAAATCACTTGCATGTATTACTGACGCGTGATGTGTGATGTCTGTTTACTCCAACTCGCTTGCATGTTTGAACGAAGCGTGATACATGATGCCCACTTGCTTGAATTCGTTTGCATGTACACATATGTTCGCGTATTCTAATGCTTACATAGGCGCTGTATCGCGGTAATGGCTGGCAGTCGCTCTTTGTTTAATCCCCTGAATGTTGGTGCCCTGTAAAAACTGTGGCCTTGCGGTTTAAAAAACCCTGAGATATCGAGAAGGATGATCGGTAGGCAGTTTTGAATTCAGTTCTGCTGTTGTTTCGATGAAGGTATGTTGTCGAAATATCAACCCAACTATATTTCCATTCTCCAGGTTTTTCTCAGAAGCATAAGGCTTATACTACTATCTTATTCACGGCAGGTCGTATGATGTTACTTAGATAAGATAACCTCGATCAATCTTTTGCTTTGAAGGGCTGTTTCGCCTAGGGAAGTGCTTGGAGGCGTTTGCAATTTTGACATAAAAAATATCCCGAAGGCATTTGGTCATGCTTACCCTCTTAAGGTCAAATAGGTCGCTGGCATGATATGAACACTAGTGACATTTTGCGCATCAGAGGTATCTATGTTAAATCTGGTTGCGTCAGTAAATCTGAGGGGGACTTCAAACTTCAAACACGCATCTGGAGTCGCACCTTTTATAACTTCAGTTGATCTACAGGTCCTAGCTACCTCAAACTTTAACACAGATCTATGAATTTAGTGTCTCTAGCTCGCTTAGTTTTTGAGAATGCATGGGGAGATCGCCCCTCCCACCTGCCGAGGGGAGCGCTTCGCATAACTGACATGGGGAGATCGACCCTCCCACCTGCCGAGGGGAGCGCGTCGCATAACTGACATGGGGAGATCGGCCCTCCCACCTGCCGAGGGGAGCGCGTCGCATAACTGACATGGGGAGATCACCCCTCCCACCTGCTGAGTGGAGCGCGTCGCATAACTGACATGGGGAGATCGCCCCTCCCACCTGCCGAGGGGAGCGCGTCGCATAACTGACATATGGTCCGACGGCAGACGCGGGATCGGAAGTTTGTCAAGTCAGCAGCTTGTGGAAAACCGTCAATCCATTTTACAGCGACTGAAGCGCGTGCTACCAGCACAGCCGTCTTCTCAAACTCTACCACTGTAGGTGTCAGCCGTCTTCTCAAACTCTACCACTGTAGGTGTTTGCACGGTAGCACCCTCCGCGCGACATTTGCATATTACGTGACGACATGTTATCGTGGCACGTGTGGTAGCAGCATCACTTGTCTACTTCTTCGTCGAAAAAACGTCGTCGCATATCGTCGTTCAGATTTCCTACTCATTAAACCAAAATAATGATTTGGTGCAAAACATGGAGAACATTTGGTGTAACAGCGCGTGCACCATCAAACACAAATCGTCTGTATAGATCATAGCATGTTATTAATAGTATATGAGCTCATTATTTGACACTCGACAGCCACAGCCACAGACTCGTATCTACCGAACGAAGAATTATCTGACATGTTACGGCTCAGTTCCTGGCATCACTTACACGTTCAGTGTGCAGGGCACAATGAGCGCGGCTAACCATCACGTGGCTGGCACAGACGACACCATCTGGCCGGCGGAGGCAGGCCGCCCGACGCCCAGCGCTTTGGCGCCGGAGCCCCGCCGTCAATCCAATGGCGGCGCGATCCGACCAGCCGCCGCCGTCACCTCGGCTACCTAATGGCTTAGCCAAAGAATACTGGGCTGATATGATGTCCTGGCCGGCGCCATCAGCCGTCCCTCCTTAATGACGGGAGCAGCCCCAGCAGTATTTCACGTTCGATCCGGTTAGCGGCCCTACACGGGCTCTGCGAGCGCGCCGACCCACTACGGTGGTTTCAGACGGGTTTATTGGGCTGCTGGCTGCTGCGACACCTAGGATGATGATAAAACTTTCCTCCATTACTAGATTAATCTGCGAAGGACGGACGCTAGGGGCTGGCCGCGGACGAATTTCCGACTGAAATTCGCCATCAGCGCGCGGCGACCCGGCGACGGGCGTGCTGCTCGCCGGCAACGGCCGCCGAGTAGCGGCGGCGGGCGCCACAATGGCGACGGGTCGCCTCCAGCCAGGTCAGCGGCCGCTGCTGTTGTCTTTTTACGGCCGGCACCGCCCGCCGGCGCCCGAATATTAGAGCCAGGTGATTTAATAGACGACGACGACGGCCGGACCCCGTCTGCCAGTGCTGTGGCGACACTGCACGTCTGGGCACACCGAGCGCGGTCGCGCCGGAGACACGCACCGCCTGGACTGGCCAAAAACAGAAGGCTTTTGTTGGCAGGCGGAACACTTGAAGGGCGTCACGAGAGACGCTGTATTGGCCTGGCTCCTGGATAATGCTGACGAAGGTTTAGTTACCGGTTAAATATGGATTGTATGCATTACACACTCGCCTGTCTTCTCTGCCTTGACCCGAGCTTGTATACCTGGAAGCTGAGGCGGCGCTGCAAGGGGGGGGGGGGAATAGGCAGAGGGGGCAGTTGCCCCTCCTCGCCGCTTTCCCGTTAGCAGACTTCCCCGGTTAGCAGGTAAGGGTAATGATGTTTCTAAAATATTTGGGAGGCCTCTTTTGCCCAAACTGAAGATTTTGTATCAACGCCTATTTTACCAAAATTCAGAAGAAGACCGTATAACCGAGTTGAGGAGTACTAAGACGTCCGTCTGGTGGATCAGGAGGCCCTAATTTTGTGTGAGGCAGGCCCTTTTGCCCGTTCGGAAGGCCGCGGCTATAAACTAAGAGTCCCTGTTCTGAATTAGGAGCGCACTTTATATATATATATATATATATATATATATATATATATATATATATATATATATATATATACATCTATAGGGAGGCTCAGATTGAACACCCACCCGAGCACATGCAAAGCCGAGAAGATTGTTGAGTTAATTCCCTGTTATCTCGACTGATTTGAAGTAGGTAGCGCTTGCAGCCCTCATAAGCTGCTGACTCTTTGGTTTTTGAAAGTTTTAGAACTGTACTGTTTAATGATCAACTCATTCGCCCTAACGTGGATATTACGAACGAGCACAGCGAACGTTATCGTCAGCTATCCGTATATTTATAGGTTTTGCGGTCTGGCACAGCCATTCTCGCTCTTTATGGACTGATTTCTGCGACGATGCGACATCGCCACCATTTCACCTCTCCATTCGGTTAACATCGGAAACATAAAATGCTTAAATCGCGAAAGAACTAGAGAACACTGCTCGAAAATAGGACCAGATCTCGGCGACCAAGAGTCGCAGCCACATAAAGCCGACTGCCGCTGACGGAGCAGAACAGGGACTGAAGTATTGGCTTAAATGCGTCGATGTGCGCAGACTATCATGATCTACCGGGCCGCTGCATGCTTGGATCCGGCCGTTCAGGGGGCGTAGTTGGGAACTGTTGTTAAATATCAGCGACTAAGGCAGGCAGAGATGTGAAATTGCGCCTGTGCTTTGCGGGCGAGGGTGTCGTCTACCCATAATTCAGGAATGTCAACACTGTCCGACCCAAAGGTGCACCAGCAATAGACAGTGGAGCAGCGAATAGCCCCGTTTATAAACGGTAGTAAGGGGTCATATCACAGAAAATGTTGGAAAAATGAAAAATGCATCAGACCGTGGCGAAAGGATGACACTATAATTTTGCGCTGCTATAATACTGAAGATATATTGTGCGGATTAACGTTAAGGACGTTTGAATTTATATCGAAAAGCTTGCGCCATATTTGTGAGTATGAAGGATATGCCGCTTGGCCAGAATTCGTGACAAACTACCTAATTTGATGCGGAAGCGTGGCTGCATTGGGAGAAGTGGCCTCGCTGCCACGTTAGCCCCATTTACAAACGGGAATGAACATTTGCAGGCTTGCCGAAATGTTCGGCAAAACTCGAAAGCGCATTATACAATGGCGCGTGTAAAAACATAAGGGGTATGATGGGGCACCCGACATGGCTACGTTCCTATATTGCCTGACCCCCTTTGCCCGGCGCGTTTGGATTAGACAGCTTTACCGTACCACATGGCCGTGTAGCACACCTGTTTGTGATCTCAGTGCGACACAAGACCTGCGGCCCCGACGGGCTCAGTGTCCGGATTCTCAGGGAGTGTGCCTGTTCCGTTAGAAATAACGTGGAAGCTTTCTCTAAACTCTGGCGTCTTCCCTGTCTCGTGGAAATAAGCAAATGCGATACCGGCGCACAACAAGGGGCCCACAAAACTGCCTGAAAATTACAGGTCCATGTCTTTGCTTCTTATATGCTCAAAAATATTGGAGAACATTGTACGCCGAAGCCTATTGCTAGCTTGTCCGCCGGCCATTTCCTCAGCGCAGCACGGATTCCTTCCAAAGCGCTGCTGCTCCATAAACCTTTCATGCTTTCTTGAAAACTATCTCAAAAGGTAAACAGACAGATGCAATTTACAGCGATTATTCTTCAGTATTCATCAGCGTCAGTAACCTCCTTCTGCTACACAGGCTTCGCCATTCTTTTTGCATCAATAGCCGCACGTACAGCTGGCTGGAGTCGTACTTGACCAGTTGTTCACAACACGCAGTGCTGAACGGATAGAAGTCTGACTGAGCTCCAGTGCAATCTGGTGCCCCGGAAGGTAGCACTGTGGGACTGTTGCTGTTCGCCTGCTTTCTGGCTGATGTTCTTGACCAAATTGAGAGTAAGTACCTTATGTAAGCTGAGTATGTGAAAACACATCGCCGAAACGATAACGTAGCAGAGTATCTCACATTTCAGGCGGATTCGGATCACCTCTGTGAATGGTCCAAAAACTGGGGACTGAAATTGAGCCCGGCTGAGTGCAATATCATCTCATTCACCCTCCGCACGTCTCCTGTCCACTTCTCATGTGCGTTAGACGGTCACCGCTTGGATAGCTGCCAGCAGATTCGCGATCTTGGCGTCCTCCTGGACACCAAACTTATCTCTGCCAACTACATGGATTGAGCTCTCTCAAAAGCAAACAGGAGGTTGGGCCTTCGCATGTGAAGCGTGAAAATGCCATCGTGTCCTCGTCAAGCACGATTCGATGACGAGGCCTTCACTTGTGCCTTCAACGTTCATGTGAGATCATTGGTATGTATGGTAGTTATTTGGAGCGGTGTTGCCGTTTCCCATCTCGCCCGGCTCGAAAGACTACAACGCCGGTTTCTCATGTGGTTGGGTTCGAGTAGCCAGTCCCAGTGTCCCCCGCTGGATTGTGAGCATCTTCTCGTTCACTTCAAACTAGCATCTATCAAGGCGCGCTTTACTCAATCTGACATCTTATTTCTATACAAGGCACATCATCACAGCCTTGACTTCGCTCACCTGACACCCGCGTTCTGTCTGGCTGCACTCGTCCGGCGTTCTCGTCATGCCAGCCTTTTCCACGAGCCATTTGCAAGGGTCATCACTGTTAAAAATGGATTTGTCGCACGTCTACTGTCTACCTGCTGTCTGTTATCATTTTTTTACAGCATTCTCCCTCAACTGATTTTGCCAGCCAACAAAATTATTCCTATCTTATTTGCTTAGGTTTGCTGGCACATGCGGAACATTTTTTTGATGACCGTTGTTTTTGGGTGTGTAAGGTGTGTGAGCGGCTGTGAGTAATGGATGTGTGTGTGTGTGTGTGTGTGTGTGTGTGTGTGTGTGTGTGTGTGTGTGTGTGTGTGTGTGTGTGTGTGTGTGTTGTGTGTGTGTGTGTGTGTGTGTGTGTGTGTGTGTGTGTGTGTGTGTGTGTGTGTGTGTATGTGTGTGTGCGTGCGTGCGTGCGTGCGTGCGTGCGCGCGCGCGTGTGTGTATGTGTGTCTTTGGCTGAGTTTTTTGGTTGTGTGTGTTATACGCATACTTATTATTTTTAGAACTAGACTGCTTCCGTATTTCGGTTTTTCTGTGGACCACTTATGCCCTACACCAGCAAATAATAAACAGAGAAGACAAAACGCGACATGCGCATTTGAAGAAAAAAACATTTGACCATGAAAAATAGAGCCCTGATGACCTGTTTCCAGGAAATGTGCGCAAAGTGAGGCCACCATCCGAACACAGAAGCTTTGTTTGTGTGAAGAAGGACGCAATACGAAGCAAAGTTGGCGGAGCCTTCCACCATAGTTGTTATCACTGCGAAGGTTAAGCCATCTCAAGTCGCCGCCTCTGTACCGACATTTCCGTCGCGTCAGCCTGTGATTGTACGCGAGTGCTCCACATACATCAGCCACCAGTTTGACTCGCGTGCGGCGGTAGCGTCCGTCTCGGCCGATCGGCTAATCTCGTGACATCCCATTTCCTCCGCGTCCAACCAACCACTTCCCTCGCACTCTATGACCATCCTGTCACTCCTTTATCTCGTAAATGACGCCGTTCATCCGCTGCGAACTGACACATCTGGTGCCCGAGGTAAACATCGGGCGCATTATCGTGACGGACGTGCTGGTGTGTGTGTGGGGGGGGGGGGGGGGGGGCGCCACGCCCGTCACCTGCGGCTCACAAACAGCCACTGTATGATGGCTCCGGACTGGCACGATTCGCACGGGAGGACACGCTGTGTTACGCCTATGTAAAACAGATGTGAGGTTATGGGGTCTATATAAGCAGCGCACGAATATCATCGATAGGATTTCTTGCACCCGCCACTTCTCCGATTCCCTCCTTTTCATCTCACGCTGCGCTCTGCCCATCCATTTCCCTCAGATCTCTTTCTCTCTCTCTCTCTCTCTCTCTCTCTCTCTCTCTCTCTCTCTCTCTCTCTCCTCTCTCTCTCTCTTCTCTCTCCTCTTCTCTCTCTCTCTCTCTCTCTCTCTCTCTCTCTCTCTCTCTCTCTCTCTCTCTCTCTCTCTCTCTCTCTCTCTCTCTCTCTCTCTCTCTCTCTCTCTCTCTCTCTCTCTCTCTCCTCTCTCTCTCTCTCTCTCTCTCTCTCTCTCTCTCTCTCTCTCGTATTGAAGCAGCCTGCTGCCGTACGGTATTGATGACAGCTGGCTGTGTTACACGTCCCTGTACCCGGTGCCATCGTGCTGACTCTTCCGGCTAAGCGGCGGCGCTCCGCCCGAGCAGAGTATCGACTGCGGCGGGGCCGCTCTCCGCCGTCGCCGCCGCCAACCACGCTGGGTACACCAGCATTCCTGTGCCTCATTAGGAACGTGCAGCATGATGAATGGAGAACACAATGTCTGCGCCGGGCCCGCGCCGTGTCGGCCAAATGAACTCCGATATGTCAGGCGGTGTGGACTGGTCGAAATTGGACGGGTTCGAACACGGCCGCCGCCGAGCGTCCCCCCTCCCCCCCCCCCCCCCCGACGTCACCGCGCCGTCAGCGTCTGCAGTAATGTGGGCGGCCGCGGACACAGCGACGTGGCCTGCGCGCAGGTCCACCCGCGGCCACCGGAGGGCGTCAGCCCAGAGCGAACCTCTGGGCCTGTGGGCTTCTCGGTAGCAGCATAGACCCGTCGCCGAGCGGTGAGAAACTCAACTCCGCTAACTATTCGCTAGTTGCGGCATTCCCCACGCAGTGTCTGTGCTGGGCGGTGTTGGTCGGGTCTTCACGCCACCCTCAAAAGCTCGTGGAGTCAGTAGTCTGAAGGCCAAGGTAGTTGAGACGATCTCAGTACACAATTTTAGCTGTCGACGAAACGGAAAATGCACTCGTTTGAACTGCGGCACTTGATAGCTTATCCTTCATCAAAAGATTTCACCAAGATTCCCTGCAGAGGGAGCAGGGGAATTACATGAATCAAACCCACTAATTTAGAAACTTCCGGGCGGGCCGCAGCAAAAAAAAAAAACACCTCGAGCAAAAAAGTAAAACGCCATGGCTGCTAGTCTTTCCACAGAAATCGATTTGGGATTCGCATTCAACAAGCTGGCTCCTCATTACGAAGACTTCAACGGAAAACGTACTCTAATTTGTGATTCACTACAGGGGCGTAGGGAACTGGTGGTGCGAAAACTTATGGACGGTGGATGTTGTGACCTGAATAATTTCACTTTGGATTCTGCGAGACTGGATGTTGTGATTTCCCCTATCCGGGAACGTATGATGATTGTTGGATGTTCTAAACACTGACTGTTCTGGTTTTGGACGTTTTCACCACTGGACACTATGAACTCTGGATGTTTCAATACACAACCGTCTCAACGACCTGCTTCAAACGGCTTCTGACATACCAGCTAATCATCTGAGCGCGTTAAATCGCCTCCTCGCCGCCCGGAATACAGCTAAGGGCGGTAATTTACGAATGACCAGGGAAACCTATGACGAAGGATCTGCACGTGCGCGCAGACGGATCCGACGGACGAGTCTTTGTACTTGCATGCACAGATACAGCGGCCAGGTTTATACATTTCCAGATTTTTGAAATATTAAATAGTGTAGATGGGTTGCCGCTAATTATCAGAAGCTGTGTAGATATCCACGCTTATGGGAAGTTCGTCGCATAAATTGAGCTGACTTACCGAGAAGCGATCATCAAAAATATACTTTTCCACGGAAGATGGTCTTAACGCCCTTTTGTGATAAGAACATTTTACCTGCGGTCGTTGATCATGCTAACAGCATTTCAAAGCTTTCGGTTGCAATAAGAGGTAAACCCAGCGCTATGTTTTAGTTGGAAGGCTGTCGTCTAAGACTTGCTCCGGGTGCAAAATACTATGAAACGACTGTCACTTGTTAAAAACACATAACTGGTGTAGTAATGTTTCTGCTCTTTCCCCTTGCGCCGGCATGCATAATTATGTGAGAAGGTTTGTTAACGCATCCACAAATGGACGGGCTAGACAAGGAACTCACACGGCATATCGAGTTTTTTCAAGAGCAAATGAAACTTGATATACATACTTAACTTCGCAGAAAATTAATTCTTTATGTGTTTTTTGCATCGCGCAAGCAGTGGCTTCTCGCCACCCGTATAAAGGAAGGAACAGCTCCGATGCTGTCGGTGTGACGGTTTCTATTGACTGCCTTGGAGCCATCCACCGAAGGCTTTGCACGAAATTTGGCCGCACTCTTTGGTTTGGTGATTTTTGCATGAAGTGCGCGTTAGGTACTGTTGTGATGCATCAGACGGTTCGCACGTCCAATTCTGGCGTTTAAAACGGCCTTTTCCTGGATTAAAAGTGACCTGTTGGTGTTGTTAAGTATGCAGTTTTTTGCAGAAATCGAACGTCGTTGGCGGTTATATGATAAACAATTGATTCTTTAAAACAGGGTTGAATGTTTCAAATAGTAAATACACTGAATAACGAATTCAACCAAGAAAATCAAAGTGCCATGTCAATGGCGCAGCTCAGCTTGGTGCCAGTGAAACAGCATTGTAGTGGCTTCTGTTGCCGCAATCCATCCCTGCTTTTTATAACTGTTTTTCTTTATAGCATGCCGAACGACCCAGCAAAATACTGCAAACTGCTGGCAACCGGTTGAGCGAGCTGGCCGCCGCCGCGGACGTTTGACACTGAAGAGTAGCAGACCGAGATGCGCCTTGCCGGCAGCAGCGCGCCGCGAGCGCCGGGCTGGGAGACATGACGCCCGCCGACATCCAGCGACTGCTGGAGAGATGGCAAGAGAGGAGGTGGCTTACCGGCGACGAGAGAGGCTCAGACAGTGGCATCGACCGGCAGACCTGGACTATCGCAAAAGCGAAATAAAGAGCCGACGGAAGGCTTGGCTAAATACTGGTTACCGTATGGGAAAGAGGGATCGAAAAAGGCGTAGACAGGCAGACGAGAAGCTCCGCGAACGGCAACGGCGTGCAGCGTCGCGAAGCTGAGTGTGCCCAAACGCCGACTCTCCCCGCGCGATGCTCTGCAGCCATGCTGTCAGGTAAGCAGAAGGTGCGAACGCAAGGCATCGTCCCAGGGACCGTCCCTGTGCGGCAACGGTGCACTCCTGGGAACGTAAGAGCGCTCCACTCTATGCTGCGCCGAAGGGACAATGGGGCGAAATCAGCTGCCGCCGTTGCCACCCGCGATGCCTGACTTCTGGACGACGGACACCGCTTAGGGCAGCAGCCTTTGGCCCATATGACAATCACCTTAACTAGGCCTTCGGCACCACGACAACCACCTAACTAGGCGCAGGCGCTCGCGTCGGTGACCGAGCGCGCGGAATGACCTCCGTGCGGCGGATCGGCCCGTGTGCGACTCTCCGCGGCCGGCTCTACCTGACTACAGCCGGCAGGACTGTTTGGGGTCGCTGCAGCCGAAGGCCGGACTCGCCCTGAGCCTTACTCAGATATATGTGAATGTCGACCCGCCGTGACACCAGCCGGACGACGAGGCCGCTCTTAGGCTGGCAACGATGTCGCTGCCGGCTTCGGCGTCCGCTGCCGCACAGCGCCGACAGCTGGAGCTGCTCATCCTCATTCAACCCATTCTGCACCAGGGCACCCGAGGGGTCCAGGATGCTTTTACGGCCTGCCAGGTCCTGGACAGGCAAGGGCAGCGCGTGCAGCTGGTTGTCTGCGTGGGAGCTTGGCCCGCAGGCCAGCACCGGCACCAGTACAACGCGCCTGAAGGATTTGACGCAGTGTCGGTGCTCACGTGTAAGCAGCCTGCCCTTTAGGTCGTCATCACGCGCCGAAGGGGCGGATTTTTCTTTTCATGGGAAGCAGACGGTTGGCAGCCCGGTATCCAATAGGTGCAGCGTGCAGAGCAATGCCAGGTGCAGCACGAAACTACACTGCAGCATTACACGTTTCATCTGCAAGAACGTTCCGGCCAGGGCGACTCGCTGCTCCGTGCCTGTCGCTCCCTGATGAGGCGTGGCTGTATGGGGCTGACCAGGGTGGAGACATAGTGGCTGCTGTGCCTGGTCAACAATCAGGATCTACCCTTTACAAAAGAAGGGATTGTAACCACCTCGAGTGAAACGAAATCAATCAAACGAAATCAAGTAGCAAATAAACGAAATCGGCACATTTTGCAAACCGGCAATCGCCATGACGTAAAAGGGCGAAGACTTGCGGCCGCACACGTTCTTTCATGCAAAAACCATGGATTTGGCTTTTGGAGCATTTTTCAAGACTGCCGTGAGATCTCGGCAGTTTGGCCAGACAACAGCGTGAAATCGCCCCCGTCGTGCTGGCCACAGTTCCGTCTGCAAGTTGAGAGCCTCCCTCAATGCTCTCGGACAAATGCATGAAGCATATTGCGCCTTCTGTCAAAAGAAAATCAAACATTGTGTGCAAGCTAAGCTTTGCGACAAACTACTGATCGATCCTCTTTTGCGACCAACTACTGATCCATCCTCTTTTGATATCTTACAAACCTTGCCTTTATTTTCGAATGTTAAATAAGACGATTGGATTCATTTATTCACAGTATTTTTTAAGGTCACGAGGCTAAAGACCTCGTGAATTTGAGGTTACAAAGTTAAAAAACTCGTGCCTTCAAATTTGTGCCCGAAAGTGACTAAAAAACAGCAAAAATTTGCAGCGTTTCGAACTTAAACTGGCTTTGCGATTCGCCCCAACAGGTACCACATTGCAATGCTACGCACATGCACACATATACCGTAGCTGCAAATAGAAATCTCTGGAAATTCGAACCAAAGGATCAGCCTGAATATTACATCCTGAACATCACATTCTGAACATCACATCCTGAACATCACATTCTGGACACCATATCCTGAACATCACATCCTGAACATCACATCCTGAACATCACATCCTGAGCATCACATCCTAAACACCGTATCCTGATTTCCGCGGATTCAGGCCAATTTTTTGTGTTTCCGATGTTTAACGCATAATTTTTGTTTTTTCATTGTGGGCTCCAGAACTGTTTTTGAGCCCTGGGGTTGCATTACATTTGGAGCCAGGTCGGCGGTGGGAACCACGTCGGTGGGTAACACGTGCTCAGATTCTTGAAGCGCGAAGTTACCTGTCATCCCAACGCACATCAGTCTCTAGAAAACTATTGGCAAGTGCTCGTGTCATCCCCATTGGATGGATTTTGATGCTGAGTGCTTTGTCGATCTGAAGGATAAGTGGTGTAGTAACTTACAGCGAAGACCGCAGTAGTTACAAAACCGTGAATGACGCGTATAAGATGCATAACATGTGCAGGCATCTATTGTTTCAGCGCTCCAGCCAGAAATTCTCTCGGGATTTCCTTCTGAAACAACACATCTGCGCCATATGCAGGAAGCAGGGGTAACCTTCATGTGATGAGCAAATTATGCTTCATATAACTCTGGCTGTGTGCAAAATTGAATCTTAATTAACCTCATCAGTCAATTTGGCCCGAAAGCCAGCTGCGGCAGAGTTTTCGTTGCTGATAATGGAACTTAATTTGACATTTTAATCCTTTATTTTACAATAAATTAAGCTTGTCTGACCACACATGTGTTTCCCACCAGCTGAAACATATTTCAGGACGCCAATCATAATTTCAAGTGGCTAGGGAGCCAGGAAGTAAGTGGTTTCAGCTATAACCAGAGAGAGAGAGAGAGAGAGAGAGAGAGAGAGAGAGAGAGAGAGAGAGAGAGAGAGAGAGAGAGAGAGAGGAGAGAGAGAGAGAGAGAGAGAGAGGAGGAGAGAGAGAGAGAGGAGAGAGAGAGAGAGAGAGAGAGAGTAGAGAGAGAGAGAGAGAGAGAGAGAGAGAGAGAGGGAGAGAGAGAGGAGAGAGAGAGGAGAGAGAGAGAGAGAGAGAGAGAGAGAGAGAGAGAGAGAGAGAGAGAGAGAGAGAGAGAGAGAGAGAGAGAGAGGAGAGAGAGAGAGAGAGAGAGATGGGTTAGGGCTAAGCTTGTAAAGCTGCCGTCAATTACGGCAGCGTTCAGCAGCAGAGAGGATGGATGTTCGTTGGGCAAGAGCGACATATGGATGGATGGGAACCCGATTCACTCTTGTTGGGGATGTATGAGCCCTGACAACTGAGCGGTGTCCGACCGAGGGGTGGCCAGCGAAAATGAACTCCCAATCCCACTTCAGAAATAGCCTCGGCTGCACACAACGGCTCCCTCACCACGGCACATATCCGCCGAATCCAATCTCCTGAACGAGGGGTCTCAAACACATCTGGTTAATTAATTGTATTATTTCGAGCTATTAATATTCCGAGCTATCCCATTCCTATCTTTCAGTGCGTGCAAAGGCATACTTTAATCGGACAAAGTGTGGAGACTGGTACCACCGCGAGCCTAAACGGCGTTTGGCGCGTGCCGACAGAAGAAGGAAAGCTCACGGCAAGATGTCGCGGCGGAGAAGAGCTCGCGGCAAGACGCTTCGATATTGACTTGTGCGACTGATTGTGCGCAAAGCAAGGCTGGCCTCGTCAGGTGGCTGAGGAAGGGTTTCCAATCAGGTCTCCCTCTGCCTCTGTCACTCCCCCCTCTCTCTCTCTCTCTCTCTCTCTCTCTCTCTCTCTCTCTCTCTCTCTCTCTCTCTCTCTCTCTCTCTCTCTCTCTCTCTCTCCCAGGCCTTCTCACTTGCGACTTTTTTTCCTTTCCCAGCCTGAAATAAAGATATTGGATGACCTTGTAGTGAGGTTGGTATCATTGGCATTGTCGTTGTTGTCCATTGAAATTGTCTATTGGAATGAATATCTCATCTTGAAAGCAGTAATGTTGAAAAGAGCATGGGCGTTGGGAGACATGACATGGGCTGTCAGGTTCACAGCAACAAGACTGGGAATCAACACTCCCCTTCGCTGTCTGGCGCAGGGGCAGCTGCTGCCGCCGGTGTATCGAGAATGCTATGCCGTACGGCAAGGCTGCCTGCGGCACAGTCTGCGCGGCAGGCGGGACGCCCGGCCAATTTTGATATTCCATTTGGTTCTCCCGGAGTCTGAGATGTTTGCTAAGTGCTCACAAAATAACCGCTTCGAATCTCACATCCCACACTGATATTAGCCTACCTTTAACTATAACTTCGTTGAATTACTCCTTCCATTTTTGCGGCTCCTTCGAAAGAAATCCCAATACAGAGGTGGTATCCATAATTCTTAAGAGCAGCACCAATTGACCAGAATTGTTATATCAGAAAGTAGGTTTTACGGGGAATCTCTATAGACCAATGTAGCCTTTTTGGGCATTGGGCTATGCTGTTTTCTTTTGTGTCAGGTGTTTTGCGTTGTTCTTTTTTCTAAGTTATAAAGCTTTTCTGGACAATTGAAAATATAATTTCTTAAGTCAGCAAATGAATTTGCTGTCTAAGAAGGCTGTTAAGCTTCATAAAATTACAAATGGCGTTTAAAGAAATGCTTAGTACGGTAACTACTCTATGGGTTTTCAGGTTTTCATATATATATGCATGTGTTTGTGTGTGTGCATTTCATTTCACCTTATCAGGATAAGATCGTCTACTAGAATGATCCCATGGATTCCCATCGCTCAGTTCGTTTCCATACTACAACGTTCCATGCTCTCAGGCAAACCCTTGATTTCTGGACAGTCTCGGTAGTCCTCCAGTCTTGCCAGGTAGGCCTAGTTCTCACCTCAGCTGATCCATGGACCTTGCAGTCCTCATGGGCGTGTGAGCGGCCATTGGCCGTCTGAGAAGGAAAACATTCTTGGATCTAAAATGGTGAGGAAAACGGCCTTGGATAATCGTCGCTAAACGGATTGTTTTGTGGTTGGCAATCAATAGTGTATTAAAAGTGAGTCGAATAAATTCGAATGTGATTCGAGTCGAATGTGATTAGACTCAAAACTTCAGCTAAAATCGACAGGAAATATCGAGAAGTGTCCAAAACATCTCGAATAAACAGAGCGGAATAAAAATTTGCCTACGCTGTGTTAAAACAATGTAATGTTGGTGTAATGTAAAGAATGTTACGTTAAACCAATAATATTGAACGATTTTGCCGAGTTTTTGCTTTTTGGTGAGTTTCACAACCACAGATGCTTTTTCAGGGCAGTAGCTGGGTCATAGGATTTGGTATGTGTTTGAGATCATGATAATTTTGTTGAAAGATAGGGTCCTTTTAGGTCGCGTGACAGTGGTGTAAGATATAGACGTAATGCAAGAAAAAAATAACCAAACTCTCTTGCCGTTGATTCGTCCATATTTTTGACCCTCAATTTGCTGATGAATGGCGTCTCGTATCCTATGTTCTCCTCATTGATCAAGTCGTCACCACAGCGAGCGGCTCTTCTAATGTCACTGGTCCATTGCAAGCTGTAGAAGGTTTCATGAACGGTTGTAATCGTCAAGGCCTTCCAAAGACTATCTGATCGATGCATCTCATATCGACTCTACCGTCCGCCCCAGTGATCATGTGTTCTTTTGTTACATTTGTGGACAAAACTAAGGTTCAATATTTTGTTTGCGAGCTGTATTTCTATTGGTTGCAGATATCGGGGAGGGGGAAAAGGTGATGGCTTCAACCCTGGGGCAGGTTTGGGAGACAATTTAGGGGAAATCAGAGGCTGTTTTAATGGATTGGGTCTAGCTGAATTTATCCATTGAGTTAAACGTGTATGGCGATGTACCATGCTTTCCGGTTAACTTGAAATCGTTCCTTGGCTTGAAGTTTTTCTTCATGCAGCAACAATTCTGCAAAACTCTGCCACCCTCAGCAAAATGTGTCAGCTGACCCACGGCCAATACCCGTGTACATCTGTTCCACGTATTCGTGAAATTCAATAGCTGACATTGCTTTCGTCAAATTGTAGGCTGCTGGAAACGAGGATTTTCCGTTTTCATAGTTCAAGCAATTGGGATAATTGATCTTAAATGGCATGTGGTCCCAGTTTGGCACATGTTCCCTTATTAAAGATTTTCTACAAAACCCATTGCCTGCGGTGTCTTGCGTGCTGTTCCGTCTCGACAGCATGTAAAACAATGACGTCGCATTAGGCCATTCCAATAACTAAGTTGGATAGAGTCAAATTGTAGGCTGCTGGAAACGAGGATCTTCCGTTTTCATAGTTCAAGCAATTGGGATAATTGATCTTAAATGGCATGTGGTCCCAGTTCGGCACATGTTCCCTTATTAAAGATTTTCTACAAAACCCATTGCCTGCGGTGTCTTGCATGCTGTTCCGTCTCGACAGCATGTAAAACAATGACGTCGCATTAGCCCATTCCAATAACTAAGTTGGATAGAGCGTCCACATTGTCATCCCCCCCCCCCACCCCCCACCCCCCGTGCAGTGGCGCGATGAATTTGAGCTGCTTTACAGTCCACCTTTTCCCCTGACTGGGATGGCCTGCGGCCGGTGGCAGGGGCTGCACCAAAGATCAGGTGGGTGGCGTAAGAGCACAACATGGGGCGTGCCGACCATTGTGACGCGTTAAGCTTTCGCCGCTAAAAGTCTGCCGTTGACCTGGAATTTCACGATTCGATCGTGGGGCACGGATCAGGCTACAAGCACTTCCCGCCATGTGAGCTGGTTCCAGAAATGCATCCAATCAAATTGTACTGCCTTTTGAAGAAAAAACGTTGTTTGTCATCTTTATAATGAAGCAAATCAATGCGTCTTTTTGGCTTTTTATTCGGTGCTTAGCACAACAGATTTGCATGCACCGAACTCTTCAAATCAACGTCGCACAGCAAACTTCTTAAATATTTTGGAGAGACGTGAAATTATATTTCAAGCAATGCAAAAATTGTAGAGACAAAGTAGCTATGTCATGAAGACTTAAAGTCGCTGGGCCAATAAATAAGGCGAATATCGGTAGCATCTAACACCGATTAAAGAGGCCATCTGGTGCCGAAAGTTATGATGCCACGAGACCATGTGAAATGTCCGGCAAAAGTCGTGCCGACACTGTTACGCTGAACGGACCACAACAAAGCCATCCGTTATTTTATCGAGTCGAACGAGCCAGCCGACCACGGCCTGTGCCACCCGGGTCGCGGTGAGACACCGGCCGGCCTTGCATGTCGGCGGCCGTTTGAAGCGCGTCGGCGGGAGTCCGGCGTGGGAGCTGCCGGCTGCTGGCTGATCGGCCTTGGTACGGCGGCGAGGTAGCCGCGCGACGTTACAGAGTGGCCCGGGCGGCCCGGCCGCTCAGTCCGGGGTGTGCTGCTGCCGGGGGTACGGCTCCGGGCCTGGGCGACGCTTCCGTGACGGTCGCCCGCGACAGTCACGGGGCCGGAGCAATCCAACGGACTGCAGTCTCCCGCTATCGTTGGAGACGCAGCAGTAGCGCAATGAGCAATCCTGTAAGACATCCGGCCGACTCTAGACATCCGTTTAATCCGTCAATTCACTCGGCCATTTTGTTTTTTGTTCTCGAAATTCCATCACCTGAATTCGTCACAATTGCGAAATCTGAGACATGTGTTTCAGCATCGATATTCTTTCAGCACGGCTGCTTCTTTCTCCTCAAACCCGCATTGCCGTAACTCGCCACAAAACTTGGAAACCCTGTCGAAAATCAAATGAGTACTTGCCCCATGTCTATTGTTATTATCATTTCTAGGATATGTATGCTATCTTTCTGTAACGTACCTTTTGTCGTTAACTTCAAAAACTCTCAAACACAGTGCTTTGTTAAATAGACCTCGGCATGTAGAGTTTACGCAGCATCACTGCATCATCATGGCCTGGAGCAACGCAACTTCGATGTATTACCTCGATCTATCGGTAACCGTTCATTGGGCCCACTCCTTTTCTCAGCCTCTCTTCGATTGCGTTTGCCTACAACGCGCTACATAAGTGCGCCACTCTCGACAGCGGTGCGCTGCTCTCGTCTCCTCGGGCCGGTAATGATACTGGGCCACTCGTGATCAATGGCAATCGAAGCGGACCGCGCCTGTCGCCGCCAGCCGCGCTGCATCACTCAGTGTGAATTCACCCTAATGGAAGCTATCAGTTAGCCCAGCGAAGTGTAAGGACCCCTCCCCCTTCTTTCTCTCTCTCTCTCTCTCTCTCTCTCTCTCTCTCTCTCTCTCTCTCTCTCTCTCTCTCTCTCTCTCTCTCTCTCTCTCTCTCTCTCTCTCTCTCTCTCTCTCTCTCTCTCTCTCTCTCTCTCTCTCTCTCTCTCTCTCTCTCTCTCTCTCTCTCTCTCTCTCTCTCTCTCTCTCTCTCTCCCTCTCTCTCTCTCTCTCTCTTTCTCTCTCTCCTCTCTCTCTCTCTCTCCTCTCTCTCTTTCTCTCTCTCCTCTCTCTCTCTCTCCTCTCTTTCTCTCTCTCTCTCTCGGCGTAAAAAACGTAAACGTTCATCCGCACGAATCAACGTACGGATGAACGTTTGCAATGTTCATTGCCAGGTAATGTCACCGAGTATTCTCTGTAGAAGCACCTGGTGTAATGCTGTCGACCTCCTAGTTCCCAACACATATAAATCTTTTATTACACATTACTTGTGAAAATCAGAACTGTTTTACTATGGTATTGCTAGCAATTGCTGTTACAGCATTAAACAGTGTGTAGACAGAATGCTCGGTAATCCTTTCAACGCAAGAGTGTATTCCATTAGTACCTCATTTTGTCCCGCCGCACTTCACACACACCTAATTCTGAGAAGCACGGAAAATGAGATAAACAGGGCAAAAGACAGTGCTTCTCATCATTACCATATACAAGAAATCCTTACCTGCGAAGCTTTTTGTTCCGTTGTTGTTGTACCATTCACTGTTTACACTTGTGTGCTTGGTCCCATGGGAGCGGGTCATAAATTACCAGAAATGTGAAACGATGAATAAGTGCACGATAGCAAAACAAAGACGTCTCTATTGTCCTGCTGCTACTTACATAGTTTACTTTGAGCATTTCAGATTTGGTAGCAAATTAGATCCCCGTCTAGTAGTGCTTGGGTGAAAAGAGCTAATTTGCTTTTGATTTGATGCTGAAGTCGTGTGTTCTCAGTGTGGCATCGGACAATAGCCTTGATTATGTATTCACTGCCTTCGACGAACATTGAAAACCGCCTACGTTCCGACGCTGACAACTGTCAGGATGGCAGAACTCATGTAGCTCCAAAAATTATATACCAGTAAACCATTATAGTGGTGCAGAGCTTAACAGCATCGTGAAAAGATCAAGCAAGAGTATCCGTAGCGTTGGAAAGAACAAGGTTGCAAAAGGTTGTTCGCATTCAGCCGATCGGTCAGATAGTATCATTCTGGCGCTCCAGAATTCTGCTTGGGAGCCCCAGCCACACGCCGTGACCGAAGCGGAGAACTTTCCTCGGTGTTTAAAATTGGCAGCTGGAAGCGGAGTTATTCATCAGGAGAGATACGACACTGGCCGATTTCAGTTCAGCAAGCTCTTCGCCGTTGGGGCAAAAGTTGTCGCGATGCATAACCTGATAACGATAACAGCGCTTCCAGCTCCCGCTTCGTGCAAATATGACGTTGTTTTCTCTCTGAAGTGGCAAACTTTAAACAAGATTAGACATGCTCTCTCGACATTTGGCCGTAGGCCCCGCCGGCGTTGGAGATGAGCGGCACCCCGACGCGCGACGGGAACCTGTCTAACGACAGCAATAGTCGACGAGTGTGCATTTCCACGCGCGTCAGGGGCCATAACTCATCCGTGGACCATTTCTCAGTGTGCTCCTGCGAGCTGGCAGGAAAAACTGCCGTGGATCCAGTGCCGGCCAGCCGGCCATACTGTTGCCGATGAGCCCGCGCGCGAGAGCCAATCTCAGGGACCACGGCCGCAGAGAGCGCTTCGGGCAGAGAATGAGTGGACCCGGAGTCGAGCAATTGACCGCCGTCTCGCCGCTGGCCGGCTTATAGGCCGGCAGGAGTGTTTTTCTTTGCACTTCTCAGGTGGTGAGCCAGCATCTCGCGTTTGGTCTGTGCTGCACTGGGATTGGCTGAGGAAGCGAGTGAAATGCAGGCGAAATGGAATCATAGAGAAGCACTGTCTGCTCGTTAATTTTCTCAAGCTTCTGGTGATATTAAAGGATTACTTTCAGCCCTGGCGTGATGACAATGTAGTGTGACGTGGCGAGAGCTAGCTGTTCATCAGCATTCTTTTCTCACCAGCATCCCTCCATTTCTTCTCGTTTTGGTTTGTTTTCCTCTCTCATGCAAACCAATCTGTACACTGTCTCACTGTATCCATTTTATCCCCCAGTTCTCTCTTCCATTCACAATTGTTTTGCCACAAAAGAGATTACACCGAACAGCGCGGAAGGAACAGGAACGAGGAACAGACGACAGCAACCGTGCGCGTCGGTGAAGAGAGGAGATCACCTGCCATGAACAAGTTTACAATACCAGTCTTTTTCACTCACTCCACGATCCCTTATCCCTTCGTGATCTTGTAAAACTATCGAAATCTCGGCCCTTGTCCGCGGTTCTCTGGGCTTACCTCGGTGGTCCCCATGTCCGGTCCTGCGCCGAGTTGACCCCCGGTGGTCCCCATGTCCAGTCCGGCGCCGGGCTGACCCCCGGTGGTCCCCATGTCCAGTCCGGCGCCGGGCTGACCGCCGGTGGTCCCCATGTCCAGTCCGGCGCCGGGCTGACCGCCGGTGGTCCCCATGTCCAGTCCGGCGCCGGGCTGACCCCCGGTGGTCCCCATGTCCAGTCCGGCGCCGGGCTGACCCCCGGTGGTCCCCATGTCCAGCTCGGCGCCGGGCTGACCCCCGGTGGTCCCCATGTCCAGCCCGGCGCCGGGCTGACCCCCGGTGGTCCCCATGTCCGGTCCGGCTGCTCGGCCCTGCCGAGACCGCCTGCTGTCGCCCACACCAGCCCTTCCTCTGCCGCCTAATTCGCATTCGGCTGGAAGGCCTCGTTGCAAAGTTCACTAATCCTGGTGGAGGGGATGGGCCGGGCGGTGTTGACCCGTCCCTGCCACACCGAGAGGCTGGTGATTAAGAATATCCGTATTGTGCGCTCGTTGTTTGACACAGACTTAAGCCGAGCCCGACTGAAAAGACGTCTGATTTGGAACTGCTGAAATGTGGAGAGCAGTCCTCCAAATGTTTGCTAGCGTTTCGAGATCGAATCAGACAACACCATAAGCTATTAGCCGATAAGTTGGCAATGTGAAGGAAGCTGTACTTTAATGTGATATCGGAATTCAATGCTGGTTCCGAGAGCGTAAGCCGTGGTTTCTGCCAAATTTTTTTTTCTCGCTTTCCTGGAAAATGTAATCACGAAACCGTCATGTTATTGTAGCGAAACGTCGGTGTAAAACGTCGTGGTCTGTGAGGTCCGTGAGCACCTTGGATCTTGAATTAACTGAATTATCAGCTCCAAGAGAATTTTATCGCAATCGTAATCCGATGTTTATCAAACCGCTCAACATAGTAAAGCAAACGCGAAAGTGATTGCACTCTTCAACAGGGCTGACACTATAAAGCAAGTCCCATGAAGACTTGCGCTCGATTTGATCCAGGATGAGTATTGATTAAAAACAGCTGCAGGGTAAACCAAAGAACTCTCCTTTAGCTCAAGGTATCTTCTACGAAGTTATGAATGAGCTCAAATAAAGCATTTACAACCCACGTGAAAGTAATCAGCAGGCCAAGGTTACTGCGTTGTTGTTGAACTTGCCAACGAATTTCAGCAAAATGGGCAATTAGGTAGCATGCAATCGTTCACAGAAACATTTCTATTATGTCCCCATACACCAGTGGCTGGAGGTAGCGCAACAAGGGGACCTATGCATATAACAAACACAGATTATCGTGTTGGAAATGCAAAATCGTGACAAACCAGAATGATTCAAAAGTGGTTTGAGCTTGCAAACACCTAATTTGCAATTTCTGTGATGTTGTTACTTTCATGTAATCACAGAAATGCTAGTGGAAAGCTGTGTTGTTTACCTTTTTAGCAGTGACTGATATTTTGGGACCAGTGGCCAACGGAAAGATGTAGGACGGTGAAAGCACTTATTTACCGGGCTCTCACGCATGCCTCCAAAACACTCTGAACATGCATGTGGGTCGATGCTGTCACGACCATATCACGTTGCGTTATTTGCCATGTGATACAACCCGATGATTGCACACCCAAGATTACCTTAGTTATCGATCTGCAAGATTTAGCGCTGTTGAAATGAGATGTACGAAAATGATGGTTATAACATCTCGCAAATCGCTCTAACTAGGGATTCTGGCATTGGTCGAAGCCTGTTCTATGCCGTCTGCACTTGGCAGCAGGACAAAGCATAACGTAATCCCAGCTGCTTATATTTAACATGACTGAAATTCACGCTATAAATGCTTAGAGTCAAAATTTGAGACATCTCAAATGCAGCAAGACATACCGAAAAAGGAAAGATATCAAGCAACCATTGCAACAATTTATTGAAAAACGCATGATGTACCAAAAAATTGATCATGGTTACGAGTCTCATTACCATGATCGCTACCTTAAAACGTCGAGAATTCCCGTAATATATCGCACTGATCGCTTGAAATTACCACCAAAACCACCACCTCTTCATATATGTATATATATATATATATATATATATATATATATATATATATATATATATATATATATATATATGTGTGTGTGTGTGTGTGTGTGTGTGTGTGTGTGTGTGTGTGTGTGTGTGTGTGTGTGTGTGTGTGTGTGTGTGTGTGTGTCATATGGGACTTTCGACGCATTCACCTGCTGAGGCTGAAGGGCGTCACTGCCTCTTACCCTGGCAGGAATGATGGGCACCGCGAGAAAACTCTTGATATATCAAAGGTCGGTTACTCTGAACATAAAATAAATCGAAATGCTCCAAAACTAGGAGTTTAAGGCTTTCCTGATTATGACAAGCGAAATGGTGTTTGACGAAAAACCTGCAGCAGCCTGGTTCAGCCCCCGTCGTCGTAGATATCAACATTTCCACACGGGTGTGTGCTATTCGCAGGTGATGTCTTCGAGGGAACACCTTTCAGAACCTTAGAAACATTCCTGTCGATGAAAGTAAAGCTTTCCGTGGCTTTGTTTTGTAGCTTGATGTCTTGTTTTTATCTCTGGACTTTTGCAATGTGGTGAGGCATACGTTTTTTTCCATTTCGGTCTGTCAGTAAATTTGGTGATCGCTCTGACCACGGCGTTACAGGCAGCTTTTCTGAACAGTTCTATGGGCTCTCAGGGGGGGGGGGGGGCGAAATGATGCTAAGGTCGGTGCAAGGCACATTGAGAGCTGAGCGATGAGTACAAGTTACATTACTAGAAAAAGTTTAGACAATTTAATGTTTCTTTTTAAATCAGTAAGCACCCTGGTGTAAGGCAGGCTTCATACACCACGTCACGTGAGTAATTGTGTGATCTGCTTTGAGCGAAGGGCTTGAGGGCCTGTACCGTGCTTAAATGGTGGTCTTGTGCGTTATGAAGGATACACTATTATTGGTGCTGGCCAATTGCGGATCCGGCAGGTCCCTTAGGAGTTTGGGGAGTTGAGGTGGGGGGGGGGGGGGGGGGGGGGGGGTAATATCGGCTTGGGGTGCCAGAGTCTAAGAATGGCCTGATCTTAAAAAAATAATAGGAATTTCCTTTCCTTTATCTCAGAGAGCTTCCTTTTAGGTCGCTCTTAAGCCAACCTCCAGAAACAGAAGATACTTTGCTTTTCTTAAAAGTTGATGGTGTCTTTTTCGCCGAATTTTGACCACCTGAGGGAGCCGTGGGCCTGGTGACCCTCCCCTGGATTCGCTTTTGATGCAGGCTTATGCATCTAACGCTAGCTTTCTGAAACATATCCTCGCGCTGTTGAGGTCCACCGAGTCCCAAATGGATCTTAGTCAGACAATGGAACAAGTGGTAGGTGTTACTTTTGCCACGACAAGTCGGCTGAGGCAACATCGGTATCTGTCCTGGCGGGTAATCTGCCCGCCCGGGGTCACGTCTAGGATCTGGGTCTCTTATTTTCGCTGAATTCCCGCTGAACAGGCATCACTGAGTGGCTGCATTTATGGGGTGCGTAAAAGCTGGGTACGCTGGGGTGGCATTTTGAGCCTATCTGTTTGCTCCAAACCCATGAATGTCGCCATCTATCCAGCGCATCTCGGGCATAAAGCAGTCCCTCCCTTCTGTGCTCCCAGGTCTGAGCTGCTCAAGTGGCCGCTTGTTATCTAGGGAAACGCTCTGCTTTTATCCGCATTTTCTGTCGCTTGTGACTCCAGAACTTCTATTGGGGGCGTGCAAAACCACTCTGGAGAATTGATAGCCCAATCGTGTTGGCCTCACATGCGTTACTACTCTCATTTGGGGCCCGACTCGGTTCCGCCATGTGAACCAGTGACAAATTGTGGCCACTGCGGGGGCCGCCATGCCGGCTCAGGAATCCAAAATACGGCGGGCAGGACGCCTGCCTGCTGAAATGGTCAGGCTGCTCACTAATGCCACCCACGGTTTCCAATGTCATTCCATACCACAACATCGGCGTGATTAGTCCGTCAACTTTCAATGGATCAAGGAACAACATTGGACGTGTGCGAATGTAGCCCCACGTTGCGAATGAACTATATTCATACCCAAGAAATTCCCCCATTGAGTCTTCCAGTGCCTTGCCTTTTAGACTTTCTGTCGCCATGCTTTGGCTTTCCAACTGTTTTTTTATGGATATTGCCCCGGCTGCTTTCGCTGGAGACCAAAATCCACTGCCCGTTCTGCAAGATGGCCTGATGTCCTGTACGTGATGAGTGTCAAATGAGCCATCACTATGTCTCGCACGGAAACCTCTTGCCCCCCCCCCCCCCATCCTTCATCCCCACCCAATGTCTTTGCACGAAAGCCAGCTTTCAGCTTCTGCAATGGTCGATGTGGAAATCGTCTGTGCTCTCCATGCATGGCTGGAGATTCTAGGGGGGATGGGATGAGGGTCCGGGCCTCTGGAAGCCTACGACGAGCGACCTTATTGGAGGGATCTTAGGACCCCGAGGGCTGGTCGGAGGCCGTATCAACGAACCCGGCCCTCCGCGGGCCGAGTGCTTAGATGTTAGTGTGAGAGAGGGCCTCCCACGTCGCCCCTCCCCTCCCTACACACACACTGTGGGAATATGAGGGTCTTATGCCCCTATGCGTGAGGGTCTTATGCCCCTATGCTGGTCGGAGTCCGAAAACGTTAACAGCTGGCCTCGTATCAGCCTAGAGGTCATTTTCCGCACAAGGTCAAAGTCTGGTCCCGTGAATATCAGTTAACAGACCTTTTGCGAACCATCCGTCATTGCTGGGCAACAAACCGTCATTGTTGGGCTTTTTGAGACAATACGGGGCCTCTTTGTCGGTCAGGCGGCATACAGGGCGTAACAGAGTATCCTATGTTGTCGAGGAGCCCCTTCACTTACCAAGGACAGGGTCGGCGCCCCAGTGTCAGAGGGTATCCTGCGTTGGTTTGATGTGTATGTTTTTTATGTACGTATGTGTGTTATTCTAGTACCCCTCTAGCCGGTCAGGGGTCTTTTGTCTTCTCAGGTTCTCATTCGGACACTTAAGGGCTCCTCTGGCTGCTGAGTGTTGACTGGCCGTCGAGCAACCTGTTTGGCTGCTCAGAGTTCTCTACCTGTGTTCTCACAACCTCCTGGACACGTTTCCCACCGCTAGAGCATCCTTGTGGATAATTGTCTGCCCGTCGGCCGCTCAATGGCACTCGGGACGTCCAGAAGTAATTTTCCAACGCTCCGGGCCTCATCCTGGTACAGGGATGAGACCTTGGCCCCTGGCTTCTGACCACTCAGGGATCTTTCTGGATCCTTAGAAGAACACTGGCTGCTGTGAAGTTCTCTAAACATTGAGATGCCCCTCAGGGTGCTCAGGGCTCCCACCAGCTGCTTAAGGCATGTTTGAGCTCTGAGGGTTCTCTATATTCACGCGACGCTCTGGATATTCGCGGACTTTTTAGCTACGCAGGGCCCGTTTGGCGCTCCAAGTTCCTCTGGTTACTAAGGAGTACCTCAGTTGGTTTCAAAACGGGTCAGTCTTTTACATGGGCCTGCTGACACGCAAAGGTATCGTCTGTTTGTAAATGGCCTTCTAGTTGAATCCAAATAAGCTTCCCTGGGAGACTCCATAGAGCTGGCTTGTACCGTTTGGCCGAATTCGCCGCCGATTGAAATTGACTGGAAGGTAATCTTAAGAAATACCTCCATGTCCTCATCGTCAGCTCTCTTACCCGACTTTCTGATGGCCTTGTTCCTAACAATGCCAGTGTCTCGTGTGGAAGCGTTCTTCCCGACTCTCCCGATGTCCCACCGCCGGGCGCAGCAGCCGCCCTCTCGGCTCTATCGCAGCATGTCCTGGCACGGCCATCCTCGGGGCTCGTTCGATATGAGCCGGGCCGCGCGAGCTGCCATAGTATATGAGCGTACCCCAGGTGGGGATCGTGTCATTAATGGTCCCCAGACGGACGCCTTCCCGCTGGGGGGCGAAACGACCCATAGCTCCCCTCCTCTTCCTCACCATCCGGGTCTGAGGCACCCGCCTGTGGCGATGGCTCGTCACCCGGATCCGGACCAAGCTCAGAAATTTGGACGCAAACCTGACGCACACGCGGCCGTGACAGCGAGCGTGTCCGGTGGGTAGAGCTGTTCACTGGCGGTCCGTGACAGCGAGGGAGGACGGTAGTAGCTGGTCACTGGCGGTCCGTGACAGCGAGGGAGGCCGGCGGGTAGAGCTGGTCACTGGCGGTCCGTGACGGCGAGGGAGGCGGCGGGTAGAGCTGGTCACTGGCGGTCCGTGACAGCGAGGGAGGACGGTAAGTAGAGCTGGTCACTGGCGGTCCGTGACGGCGAGGGAGGTCGGCGGGTAGAGCTGGTCACTGGCGGTCCGTGACAGCGAGGGAGGCCGGCGGGTAGAGCTGGTCACTGGCGGTCCGTGACAGTGAGGGAGACCGGCGGGTAGAGCTGGTCACTGGTGGTCCGTGACAGCGAGGGAGGCCGGCGGGTAGAGCTGGTCACTGGCGGTCCGTGACAGTGAGGGAGACCGGCGGGTAGAGCTGGTCAATGGCACGGTTCCGTGACAGCGAGGGAGGCCGGCGGGTAGAGCTGGTCACTGGCGGTCCGTGACAGCGAGGGAGGCCGGCGGGTAGAGCTGGTCACTGGTGGTGCGTGAGAAGCGTGGGGGACGTAAGTGCGCCAGCATATCAAGAGCATCGTGATTGTTGTGACCCAGGGTGCTTCGTGAAGTGGTCGTGGTGGCATGGTAATGATGATTGCAGAATGTCGGGAAAATATGTTTTACTCATCGTCACCACTCTGGAAGAATTGCGCTCATGCACGAGTCTTTTGTAAAAACTAGTTGTTCGTTAAATGTCCACATACGGTCGTATGATCATTTTATAACCAGGACCACCTCGCGTCGATCGTGAACCACCAGGACCACCTGGCGTCCATCGTGGTGCTGAGACCCACAGGGCCCGTTGTGCGTCTAGTCGCCGGGTGATATAGCATCAACTTGCGAACTTAGCATTTCTATTGGCCTTATTAATCATTGATGGAAGAAGCCAGCGTGAAAGCAGTTATGTTGACATTTGGGTCACGCGGCGCTGTCGAAGGAAAGTTGCTGACGTTTGGGTCACACCGCGCTGTCGATGGACAGTTATGCTAACGCTTGGGTCACGCGGCGCTGTCGATGGAGAGTTATGTTGACGTTTGTGTCACACGGCGCTGTCGAAGGAGAGTTATGCTGACGTTTGGGTCACACGGTGCTGTCGATGGAGGGTTCTGTTGACGTTTGGGTCACACGGCGCTGTCGAAGGAGAGTTATGTTGACGTTTGAGTCCAACGGCGCTGTCGATGGAGAGTTATGTTGACGTTTGGGTCACACAGCGATATCGAAGCCGTGCATGGATGGACAATGAATTCCAGCCTGGTTCATCCATCGACGAGAGATCAGCTCAAAAGAACTACCGTCATGGGTATGTAATGTTCCCAGCAGCTGCATCGAACAACTAACGTAGGTTATGAATTCTGAAATACTGTGAATTCAGTTTCAATACAACAGAGGTACCCGGATCATGATCTAAACTATAACCGCTTTCGGAATAATTGCATCTAGCATTTGGTCCGAACTAGAGACACAACTTTTTTTTCGAAAATATCGGCCCACAGCGCGCCCTCCCCAACTAGCTGGGCATGCAACCGGCAAAATTGCGCTGTATTCCAATGCTGACCCGGCTTTAAACCGCTAGCCCTTAGTTCTTTGCTACTCACATTATGCCATTTCTTCTGTATTTTAGGCCTTAACATTAGAGAGCAGTGATCAAAGACATGGACTATGGCATCTATACTGTACTAAACTAGATCGCAAGCACTGTGATGCCAGATTCCCACCACAAATGAGAAGGAAGAAGGTGGAATCTAAAAAGGCCATTTCCAAGATATACCAGATATTTTACCTTTCAATCACATTTCGATAAACTACCGGCCATGTTTTGTTTGAACTTCGTGGAGTATCTGATGGCGTATCAACCAGTGGCTTTGATAATGATAATGATAATGATAACAGAAAAGATAATGAATGGTTCAAGTCATCCGAACTTTTCTCAATTAGTTACACTGTACAAAAGCACAAACATCACTCGAATGCGTCACAATCGCCTGCCATGCCATAGCACGCAATCAAGAACCAGACGTAGGTTCTCACACGGTATTTGCTGTCCTTAAGTGGATACATCGCAGCAGCACGGAATGAATACTTCACGGCAACTTCGAAATGGTCCATATTTCCCTCTTTCCACTATCCGTGCCCGATCCCACAAACATATCCTCATCGTTTGTGTGATGCTGCGCACAAGCAATGACGGCATTCCCCCACGAGCATTCACCACTCAAGTGATATCATTGACACTTGGCGACGCAAAAAAGTTATCTAATTTCTTGCGCTGTTGTGAAGCTGTTACCAAAAAATGAGAATATTATGTTCAGGAACTCTTTCCACTTCTCACATAGCCTACTGCCTGAACATTCAATTTGTGTCGAACGATTCATTGACGCCATATTAGAGCTGGATTTTTCATACAGATCTATATGCCGGTAAACACTGGAAGAGATAAAAAAGCAAACAAAACACAAGCCTTAATGAGACATATGTGTTGAAAACTGATTACAGCCGCAGAAAGGGTGAAACGTGGCATTCGTTAAAGCCCTGTTATCGTGGTCGCAAATACAATATTATTCAGACATAACCAGACGAACTCTATGCTATCACTTTTCCAGTTTCGACGCCTGCTGCTCATTTGATACAGGAGTAATTGCGGCCTTTATTGACAACTGAGTGGGATTATGGCGATGGAAGGACACGTTTCCCATTTATTTAATTTGTCATCTATTTCGATTCTGAGGTATGGTTTGTGCATGAAACCCGTAAGTTTGAATGTACATCACCTGCGCAATAGCAGTCGAGTGCAGTGAGGCTGTGGTAAGATTAAGGGGAGTGTTTAACATTTGAAGATATTGAGGCAAACATCAAATATGATGAAATAAGCTCACTTGTATCTTCCAGATGTAATGACTCGCCTATCTGAGAGGAGAGTGGGGTGCATTTTATCTTGTCCGAGGAGCATCGGGGTAATTTATTCCAAACGTCCGTGACGAATTTCCGTCTCGAGTCACACGACTGACTCACAGCAGCTCCCTTTATCTTTCAGTGTACTTTCGGCAGCATACGTGAAGTATCTTGGCGTAAGCATGATAATTACGTTGTTTGCATGTCGTTGAAAGCTACACTAATCGGTGCAAATGTGCGTTTAAGGGCTTACAGCATATTAAGACCAATCTGAATCCGATACTATGTGGTGGAGAAGTATATGTGTCGCCTACACTGCGAAGCATTTGGCATATGCCAGCCAAGAGTTCGGCAGGGAGGCGAACTTTCTTTCAAGACGCCGCTTGGTACAATTATATCAGCTGTGCATGGGACATGTTGCATCAGCGATGCAACGTGCCGAAGATGTGCCATCAATTGGCTTACTGTCTATGGTTCACTGACATGATTATCATGACTTTCGATCGTTTGTCAACACTGAGTGATTCAAAGGGCTATAATTTGGCATATGCCAACCTAACCTAACCTAACCTAATTATATATGTATATATATATATATATATATATATATATGTGTGTGTGTGTGTGTGTGTGTGTGTGTGTGTGTGTGTTGCATGAACCAATGTACGCCAGTGTGATAGCGTCATGTTTACTCCATGCTGTTGGCAATGGGCAAAAGCGGCATAGGACAGTTTTGTACAACTTGAAAAGCAGGTCCTGTTAAGAAAATTTACCCAGCAAACGCAATGCATCGTACATACATGATCAAAACGCCATGAAACTCCAGAAGCTGCAAAGGAGTTGGCCGTTCTGCCGTTCGCAAAGCGTAAGCATGTTCACATAGCGCAACTCGCAGTGGAGGGCTAACCCACCCGCCTGTTACGACGTTCACGCCGGCGAATATTCGCGCGCGATGGGCGCTGACATGTGAAAGCACCGCCGCCATGGGCTACGTTCGTCCTGGAGAGGGTGATAGGGCCGGCCCGGGGCGGGCGCCACCGTCCGATTACCTCCGAGACGCCTCCCTGGCCGACAGTCGGCCAATGTCTGCACCGTAAACCGACGGTGACATGGCCCCATTGAGGTCGGAAATGGTTTGCGACAGTGCATGTCGCTCCTGCAGCATTCTACCGTCGCTGCTGTCAGCCAGCAGCTGGAGTGGGTAGACTCGTCACCACAGCGCCGAAGCTGCTGCTCTGAACTGAAGGCAACTGGCCATAGCGGGCAGGCCCGCCAGAATACCGCCGGGGACGCCGATGTTCGTGGACTACTTGCCAGGCTGACTCCATCGCCCGGATATCACATGGAAACTCTCGCCAAGGCAATGCGACACTTTTGGGTTTGCATGCATTGATCGTGAGCCGGTACCACTGATGCGGACGAAGGACGCAGGCGACACGCCCCTTCGCCTCTTTTCTCTTCATCAGGTGTCGACACGAGGGAACGGGGGAGCCATCAAAACGTCCAGGATCGCAGCGTCCAGTGTTCATATTGTCCAGAATCGCAGCATCCAGCGCCCATAACGTCCATAATGTGTCCAATTCCGTGTCCATTGGGGGCGTTCATGAGGTGCAGGGACGCAACGTCCAGAGTCGCAAACTTCAGAGTGGTAAAGTCCAGTGTTCAAAATGTTAAGTATCCATGGCAACCAGGCTGGTTTGGATTGTTGCCTCTAGATAACACTACAGAAGCATCTTTGGGCCCTGCCGCTATCTCCCTCTTTTGTCAACAGATGGCACAGTCAACCCGGCATTCGACTGATGATACATGATGCGTACAGTCAAGCATGGTTACTATAAATTACCTAGACGCCTGACGGCCGTGTCCGGCCTGGGCGCGGCCGCGCTCCGGGGCCCACCGGCGGACTGGGTGCAGACGAGCCGGGGGGCGGTGCGGCCGGAGACATGGCGGGCGGCGCGGGCTCGGCGGGGACCGCTGCGTCCGCGGGGTAAGTGGGCTCTCCCGCCCCACCGCTGCTGCCGGGCCCCAAGTGCCGTGGTACACTCGGTTGCCAAGGGGCCCTTCATATTGGTATCGGGTTCTCCATATCGGATTCCTTCCACTTGCTTGGAAGACCCCGTGCTGTTGTGGGGGCTCCACATAAGGTAACGCTCCGAGGCACTTGATACTCAGGGGCCCTCTTCATTGACTTATGGCTCTTTCCCTTTCAGAGCTTTTTTCTGAGGACCTTTCACTTGTCAGAGCTCTCTCTTTTAACCCGCCCGGGCACTCTTGGTTGCACAGGGGCATTAATTCA
Organism: Pollicipes pollicipes; assembly: GCF_011947565.3. Taxonomy (NCBI): domain Eukaryota; kingdom Metazoa; phylum Arthropoda; class Thecostraca; order Pollicipedomorpha; family Pollicipedidae; genus Pollicipes; species Pollicipes pollicipes. The sequence continues at coordinate 13,278,095 of NW_023597034.1, read as the reverse complement.
TGTACACTGATCATCGATTATTGCCCTTTGTTCAGGGAATCCTGTACTCTGGCCAGACCCTATATGTTAGCCTGCGGGGGTCCTTGCGATCGTTCAGGGGTCCCACCATATTGGTGTTAGGTTCTTCTCGCTTGTTATGAGGACCCTTCATTGCTCATTGGAGCCCCTTTTTGGCCTGTTACGGCAGTTTCGATTGCTCAGGTGCCGTCCTTATTGGTCTCGGGTTTTTTCCATATTATAGTACGCCGTTAACGGGGACCTAAATCTCAATCATTTTTATTGGGGCTTTACTTCTTACCGGCTGATGACTGAACCTGCGGCTATGCCGATTACGCCGATGAGTTCATTTTTGTCATCGTCGAGCATAATTTTACACGCCGCCGACGTCGTGCATCTTATTTCCGTTGTTAATTGAATTTGTAACGATTATTTTACTTGTACGTTACGTTTTACTAGATTTTAAAGGACAGGATATCCTGTATTCCCTTGCAACAGACAAAGCGGAAACTCTGTATTGGTCCTCAGCCATCAGCGGATCCCATCAACTACCCGGCTAGCCGTATATAAGCTATGAACCAAGCTTGTACCTGATTTTCATGGTATTTAGCAGCCAATTTAAGTTATGTTGCCATGTTTTCTTCGAAATATTTAGCCTTAATATGGCAGGATCCACTATGATCCGATAAAAATAATAAAGCTCCAGGTGTTTGCATGTGTAGCATGTCTAGTTTTCTGGGGCTGTGCGCAGAAAGCTAGGTTTCCCCATATGCAAACTACATACATAAGAATATTAAAACTCAGTTGCCGGAATACGAGGATTTTTGGTGATAGAGACCTAAACTCTAGAGAGCTCACAAAGTAAGAGGCCTTCTCCAGCTTTTTGGCATGTTTGCTGTGTACACGTGTGGAAATTTAGTTACCGTAAAGTTCACTTCTTCCGATCACTCCGATATGGTGTCGTGATAGTTCCGGCCGGTGCTTTTGCCCGAGCCGCGCAGATCGTTTAATAATGATGTTTACATATATATGCTTTTATGACGACAGACACACGAAGTTCGCAGAACTTGCATGGTATATGACTGGTGACTGACTCTTCTATATATCTGGCTCTTTATTTCATTTTGGTTCCTTAAACACTTTAAATCAGAGCATAAGACACGAGCATGCCAGCCTACAATTAACTTATCGCTTGACAGCACTCACTGCCAGCAACGTTTCGGCGCAGGAGTCCTCGCTGACGCAAACGGACTCTTTACTGGCACAGAGAGTCCAATAGTTGGTATCGAGACACTATTTCGCCTTATCGGTCTCTGGTCGAAATGGTACAGAGGATCCCTCGTCCAGTTCTGGTGTCCCTGGCTGGCACAGGCCTCTCCACTGTCTCCGTCTACATGACAACCCCCTTTTGCCATTTCTCATGAATCCTTTCATTGTCAGGAGGGTCCTGAAACAGTCGCACGGGTCTCCGATCAGCGCTAGAGCTATTCTTACATTTTAGGGTTCAGCCTACGGGATGTGATCCCTCCACACGACCCCTGGCCTGCCCCGCGGACCCTTTCATTGGGCTCTTGATCTTCGGCCCCAAGGCACCAAAAAAAGACCTTCGGAACTCATGAAACGCTTGAAGCCTTAGAGGGAGGTGGGGGGAGTCGTGCTTAATTCGGTTCCCCGTGAAAATAAAGCTTTAAGGGCCATTTTAGGTGCCGTGGAATTTTGCATCGCGCTAAAATGAATGTTTGGATTCATTGTGGTGTTCCAATTTAAATTGGGAGCTCATAAAAATAACTGTTATGGTGCTCCGCAATCGAGGTTCTTGCTGCCTTTTCATCAAAGGAGCCGAACCAGGATTTAAACGGTGTGAGGCAGGGCAGTTGTCCTGCCCCTGTATTTCGGTGTCCCTTGAAAGGGAAGTTTTGGAACGCCTTCAACTGTTCTTCCAATCGCCCACTTGCTTTTGGTGCCTCAAGAAAATGAATGCAGTGATGGTCCGAAAGAAAGGTGTCGCTTGACCGAATGGGCCGATGCAGGATTTCGTTAATGGGGAGCCACGGGCGTTGTGATGACTCGTCGTCAAGCCCCAATGACCACGGCGGCTGTTGGTGCCTGTTTTCATGAATAGGGTGCCCCTTCCCTGAGCGGTCCGATTAAGAATTTCTCCGAAGTGAAATGCAGACCGATCGTAATGCCGTTGGACTTTGGTGCCCTTTTAAACTTATGGTTTTGTCTTTGTAACTAGCCCACTTTGATTTAGCACCGCTTGACAATCAAGACGATGTCGCCCCGTGAGGACGCTTTTTGTGCCTCCTTGTCCGCGGGTCCGATCCAGGATTTTATCAGGGCGGAAAGCTCAACATAGTTATGCCCCCGGAATTAATGGCTCTTTCAGAATGAGGGGTTAGGGCCCTTTCCGGTACCCTCTGGAACTGGGTGCTTCTTGAACATAAAGGTTATGTTGTCCCGAAATGAAGGATTTGGTGCTCCCTCACCGCATGGGCCGACACAGTGTTTCGTCAAGGCCAGAACACGGACGTCGTGGTGCCTCTGAAATTTGGTGTCTTATAATAATATAGGTTATTTGGTTCCGAAATGAGAGTATTTTTGCCCCTTTGCGATCAAGTGGGACATGCCATGTACATGCCATTTGTCTTATAATAATATAAATTATTTGGTTCCGAAATGAAAGTATTTTTGCCCCTTTGCGATGAGATTTGGTGCCCCTTCAGCGCATCCAAACATCCTTGGGCCCAAGGGGGGGAGGAATGACCCGATGCCCCCCCCCCTCTGGACCCGCCCCTCCTTTACGTGCCTCAGGAAGTTTGTGCCTCTGGAAATAAAAGCTAAAATGCCCGGTAATGACGTTTTTTGGTGCTCCCTCGTGGAACGGGAAGATCAAAAATTTTGTAAGGGTGAATGGCATAGATATTGTGATGTCCATGGATTTTGCACCCTGTCTAAAACGAAAGCTTTAGGAAACTTGAGTTACCCACTTAGATAGAGGGGCCCTTTAAAATATACGTTATGGTGTCGCGAAGTGAAAGTCATGGTGCCCCAAACTGACCATTTTGGTGCCCCTAGCCCAAGGGGCCTATCCAGGATTTCGTTAGGGTGGGAGATGCAACAATGCTGTATCTCTGAAAACTGGTGCCCTTAGAGAATAAAGTTTTTGGGCCTGTTATGGTGTACCCAGATTTCAGTGCCTATCAAAAATAAAAAGTTGTGGTCATTTGTGGCGCTCGTGAAATTTTGGGGTATTTTGAAAATAAAGGTTATGTAGATCCGAGATGAAGATTGAGAAGAGAAGCTGCCCCTTAACCATATTTTGTTGCCCCTCGCCCCAAGGGACAGGGGGCATAACCCTATCCCACCCCCACCCCCTACCACTCTGTATCCGCCATTGCTCAAGGTCGGTTGACAAGACACACCTCATCGCCTCATCGCCTCAAAGCGTAGCCCGTTACTTCTTCCTAATTTGTCACTCGGCTCCTTGCGTCAGCCCCATTTATGTCACTTCGGTGTGGATCTGAGTATATACCGTGTTATGCTTATAACTGCAAAATGTAATTACACGTTCCGAAAGGGTTGTTTGTACACGCTATGTAGCTGGCGCCTCCTTCGCACGAGACATGTGTACTGGGCCATGATGCCTCTAAACTATTCCCAGGCAGGCTCTAAGCGCATGTTTCCTTCAAGTCAACATGCACCCACCAGTGGTTCAGGTACGCACACTGTGTTGCTACATGCAACCCGCTGCTGGGCGCCTATCGCATACCCCATCACTCATCCCGTTTCAAGAGTATTTGCAATAAGCACCGTGCAAAGTGCTCTCTGCTGCCCTTGCCCCGAGCACATGGTGTTTCTACCTCCATTACCAAGGACCTAGCAAAACAATGAAACGAACTGTGTATATTAAAACAGTTGGTATCACATCCATAATATATATATATATATATATATATATATATATATATATATATATATATATATGTGTGTGTGTGTGTGTGTGTGTGTGTGTGTGTGTGTGTGTGTGTGTGTGTGTGTGTGTGTGTGTGTGTGTGTGTGTGTGTGTGTGTGTGTGTGTGTGTGTGTGTGTGTGTGTGTGTGTGTGTGTGTGTGTATCGTGGTTATATTTCCCTTGGCTTCATGCGAAATCTGGTTCACTGACTTCTGACATGTTTTCTAAACATTACACGATATAAATTCACACATTTGCACCCTAATTCTGGTTGCACATATTTCCCGTTATATAACTCCGTTCACAACTAGGCAAGATATTACGGAGACTAGAGAAATGCGGGAAGAAACACAAATGCACGGTATGTTGTTATCTTAACCGAGATATGCATCAGAGAAAACCTCCCTCCGCCTGAAATGGCGGAAAAATCCAATTAAATGGCAGAACCGGCCGCCACCCTAATGCATACTGGCCACATATTCGCTAAATACCGACAACAACATGATGCTCTGACATTTGTCTCGGTGCTCCTATATGCGACCGGCTGCTTGTCGCCTAACGCATACACTATTGCATCTCCCGTTTCAAGAGCATTTGTAGCAAGCCCCACACACTGGACTTGCCGTAAGCGCACTGTGTGCTCCTACATCCATTATCAAAGACTTAGCGAAACGATGAAAGGATCTGAACATATTGGAAACTATTATGATAATATTCAAATTACATACTCGCATCTTTGTCATACTTCCTTCGGTCTTATGCGATCAATGCAGTTCGTCTTACGCGATAACAGCGATCGGTTGCCTTTGTCGATCATCTTTTCGTTCGCGCTATTTTCATTCGCGCCATCCTGCCCGTCGCCAAGCTCGTGCGAACAGTTTGACGCGTCAATGAAGAAGTTCTCGTTGTTCGGACGGGAAAGTTTCACGAGCATCGGAACCTCTCAGCGCCAGCCCATGGACAGAGTACAACTTGTTGCGAGAGACTTGGTCTTTTGGGACGGGTTCAGGGTGAGGTCAAGCTGGGAGCAAGCAATTATGGAAGGGAGGAAGCATTGTTTTGTTCCTGCTTTGCCCGCTATGGCTTCAATTATCAGCAAAGTGAGGAATATCGTTTCACGAAAAATCGTTGCCGGTACCCAATGCGGCAATAACATGACGTTTAACCCTCGCCGTGATAGGCGGTGATTATGGCACGTGTTTTGATACCAAAACGTGTTCCTAGATTTTCTGGTTTCGGGGCAGCGGCAGTTTGTGGTGAGCACTCCACGGCGATCTATGGCTGGCTCAGGCGGCGGGCGGCAAGCAAATTGCACTACAGAATGCATTCAGAATCGAACACGACACTCGTCAACTAGAGGTTCGTGTCACTGCAAGGCTTGTTCTCGTCAACATAAAATAAAGCTACAAAGTGCGGTTTTCTGTAAAATTCGATTTTTCACCCGCCAGCAACATAAAAACTAGTACCAATCGCGAAATCGTGCTCAGAACAATATACTGCTGTTCTCGGCAATCTCTATCTTTATAAGCCTGGAAACGCCGGGGAGGGTCGCATCAGCCCCCTCTCCCCCTATCAGTCCAAGTTATGCAAAACGGCGAATCAGGGCGATGGCTAAGACATACAGCGAGCGTAGGTACTTTAACATACGTACAACGCACATGTAGAAGGGATATTGCTACCAGCCACATATTTCCTGAGCGTAACATTACATGAATCCACACGTTTGTACTCCGATCTGTGGGTGCAAAAGTTCCCCATTACGTCACTCCGGTCATAATTCGGCCAGATTGTTCGGAGGCTAGACAATCTCTACAAGAAACAGGACACTGCACGGTATGTTGTCATTTTCACCGAAAGAAACACCTAATGAACTTGTCGCCGTCAATCACGAAAACATATATGATGCACATTAGCGTTTGGGGTGGCAGTGTTTTTGGGACATAATTATTTTTGAAGGTGTATTCGCATTGCCCTGCCGTGAGAATGTCGTCAGTGAACGGGGGTACGCACCGAAGCTAATTTTCAGTAACAAATCCGATCAACTTACAATGGCCCTTTGCCTTCGTTGATTCTGGACTACTACCTGGCGCGAGATCTGACGCATGACTTAACCGCATACCCATTGATCAACAACATGCACTTAAATATTCATGTATATATATGTATATACATATATATATATATATATATAAATCAACATATACAAAGCAGACTGTTCTTCATACATGTTTTGTTTAACATCACAGAGGTCTTAGCTTTAATAAACTTTTTGGATGCTTTCTGCATAAATCTGATGACAGCTTTCGCTTCTTCTCGCTGGTCTCTGAAGATGTCACCACAGCTCATGATACAAAGATGATATAGATTGTCATATTGCATGGCCTTGTATGACTTATAGTTTTCAATGTTCCATTCTTCATTGAACTTTTTCTGGAGTGACAGTTTTGGACAAAGTCGATATCGTAGTACGTTTGTAAACAAGCCCCCACATTATTGCATTCTGGATAGCGATGCTGTGACGTTATCATGGCACTAAGTCATATGCAACGACGCTATGGCGGCGTGAAAACGCCGTTCTTTGCGGGCTGGTTTAAACATATTTATTTCCACCAGCCGAATTTTGTTTGGACCTAGCATATTTAATGAAAGATTGTCAGCTCGGAAATGGCGTTGGTTTGCATCAGAGCCACAAAATTATTGCTGAAATGCGCTTCCAGCCTGCCCCCGACAGACAGATGGGGTTACCCATTCACCAGTGATTAACCCCGAAGAACTTAAGCCGGAATTGCTTGGAAACAGTCTGTGTGAGAGGGTACAACATGCAATAACAACAACGTTGGATTGAAAAGGGATACGGCGGGCCAGACGAGCTCGCGGCACCCTGGGACACCCTGGAACATTGAGAAGTTGCAATGCACGTCGTGTGGCCTTAGCGAGAGCGTTGTCAGGGTGGATGCAGGGATGGCCTGCCCTTATGGGGGGGGGGGGGGGGGGGGGTAGGGAGTGGTAAACCCCGGGGCTTAAATACAGCGCGTGCCATTTCAGTTGAAGAGAGTGGAATTTTCCCCTAAAATGGGCGATTTCTGGCAAGTTTTGCCATTTCTGCCAGTCAGAAGTCGAAGCCCGTAATTCAGCTTCGAAATAGTCTAACAGAGATACTTTAGAACGCTGGGGATATTATTCTCTGTGCACTTTTTTTAATCTAACCCATCCTGCATATTAACCCAAATCCAGGAAGATCAAAGCATAGCAACAGGGAAACTCATGGCACCTACCCTGCTCACATAACCTGATTTCCACATTTCACTCCATATAGGTACTGCAGTGCGAATATGTGCGCAATCATCGCCCATGAATTTAACGTTAACATTGCATATGATATTAATTTATTCACATATATTCCTCTTACAAAAACGCATTCCATTTAGATATTCGCGCGCGTCAGCCTTGACGAATACCGCGCGGGTGCTGGAACTAGAAAATGTGGTTTAGCAGCGCTTATTTTTGGAATGAGATCCTAGTACTGAGTTGTCTTCAGAAGTGTTGAAGTTCAAAATTACAATATCCATTCACATAGCCTTAAAATAAAGATGTACAACTGGGTTGTTATCCAGTTCAATGGCGAAATCTCCGTTTTTAATCTTCTGCCTAATATTTCCCAACCTTTTCGTAGCATCAACCAAAAACCGTACCGCGGGCCATCAAACCTTGATCCCATCGTGACGTCTGCGTAGCCCTCTCTAGTAGCCTCGGTTTGTAAACTTGAAATCATCCCGTCTGCGTAGCCCTCTCTAGTAGCCTCGGTTTGTAAACTTGAAATCATCCCGTCTGCGTAGCCCTCTCTAGTAGCCTCGGTTTGTAAACTTGAAATCATCCCGTCTGCGTAGCCCTCTCTAGTAGCCTCGGTTTGTAAACTTGAAATCATCCCGTCTGCGTAGCCCTCTCTAGTAGCCTCGGTTTGTAAACTTGAAATCATCCCGTCTGCGTAGCCCTCTCTAGTAGCCTCGGTTTGTAAACTTGAAATCATCCCGTCTGCGTAGCCCTCTCTAGTAGCCCCGGTTTGTAAACTTGAAATCATCCCGTCTGCGTAGCCCTCTCTAGTAGCCTCGGTTTGTAAACTTGAAATCATCCCGTCTGCGTAGCCCTCTCTAGTAGCCTCGGTTTGTAAACTTGAAATCATCCCGTCTGCGCAGCTCTCTCTAGTAGCCTCGGTTTGTAAACTTGAAATCATCCCGTCTGCGTAGCCCTCTCTAGTAGCCTCGGTTTGTAAACTTGAAATCATCCCGTCTGCGTAGCCCTCTCTAGTAGCCTCGGTTTGTAAACTTGAAATCATCCCGTCTGCGTAGCCCTCTCTAGTAGCCTCGGTTTGTAAACTTGAAATCACCTCGCGCTGAGATAAGACAGTGGCATTAGCCTTATTCCGCCGGGAAAAACCAGGAGAATAGAAATAGTGTTCGGTTCATATTTCGGTAATATGTCTTTATCGAAACAAGAGCAGAAGTGAATCAAAAAGTTCGCTGCCGATGATCCTACTCGATTTTTCATGGTTTTTTAACAGCTAGCCACAGTTGTTACAGGACACCAACATTCAGGGGATTAAACAAAGAGCGGTTGCCAGCCATTACAACGAGACAGTGCCTATCTGAGAATAAGAATGCGCAAACATATGTGTAAATGCAGACAAATTCAAGCAATGGGCATCACGCATCACGCTTCACTCAAACATGCGAACAAGTTCAAGTAAACAGGCATCACACATCGCCCATGAATTATGCATGCAAACAATTTCAATTCGACGGGCATCACACAGCACGCGTCAGGCACCCCTTACACATGTAAACAATTTTAGGCTAGCGCACATCACACATAAAGGCACATATCGCGTTCGCATAATCGGCCATGATGAGCTCTGTAGGTCAAGACTTGGTCGCCGACTTTTTATGAGAATGGATCGACACATTTTTCTGTCTGCGTGGTCCTGTGCTCTGTAGTCATCTAGGACCACCCAGACAGGAAAATAAGTGAATCCATTCTTATAAAAAGTCGGCGACCAAGCCTTGACACAGCAGCTCTCTCTATGTCACCACGGATGATTACAGGGGCGGTGATCGCAGGTTCTAGCAGATTGCAATATAACATTTGTAAGGCCATTCTAGGTTTCTGAAGGTCCTAGAATGACTAGCGGTCGATGCTCGCAAAATGCTGAAACGGTCTAGGCTGCCCAAGGTCACGTCGGGATTATCTGTGTGATGCTCAGCCGTACTTTATACTGCTCCCCGGATGGTATTCGGCTCCACGTGGTGGGCCACGAACCACGGTGGCGCCACGGTCCTTGAGCGCTAAGATGGCCTCCGCAGCTGCTGGTGCTCCTTAAAAGGATGCGCAATGACGTGCATCACGATACTTTTTAAAATTTATTCAGAGGAAAGTCACGCCTATATCACCTTAAGCTTAGTCTTGAAGCCTTTGCATAACGGCTCATGATTTGACCAGTCATGATTATCACAGGTGTAATCACAGTTATCGAAGACTATGCACTGGCATACCTACGTCGTGGTTTTCAAGGTCAGTTGGCAATCATAGCATTTCCTGCACATATTGGGGCAACCATACTTGTATGTCACCATAAGCGAACGGTTTCCTCAAAGCGTACAACGTTGATCATCTTGCGTTTTGCAATTAAGCACATAATTCTCACCTGTGTGAGCTGTTATGAAAATCTTCCTTCAAGAGCACGAAATAGTGGCTTCATAGTAATATGTCGGGTTTGAAGCATTGATCTCGCCCAAAATTAGTTTTAAGATTGATCGTTGTTAGAAGATTAATACATTTTCGTAAAGAAGTAAGTTAATTGGCTCGAAGAGGCCTTTGCGGCCTCTAACGTATTAAATAGTGTTTAAACAACGCATGAAGAGTTCCTGGGGCGGAGACGTCGACAATACAGAGCTGCTATGTTTGATGGCTAGAAAGGCCGTACATTCACAAGAGAAGCCAACCTGGCTAACGGCAAATGAGAGCTAATGAGAGACGGTCGGACACGCGAGGCCGTAATGTCAGCTGGTGCACGCTTCAAACGCAGGAAGGGGACAGGCTTTTGACTGCTGACCGTCCTGTTGCCGTCTTCTGCCATCTATACCCATGCGCTGAGGTGCGCTGTTCTTCTGCCAACTGTCCTGTATATCTCCCGTACATTGGAGCTCAGCGATCCTGGTCGGCTGCTTCGCTGCCAGTTTCAGTATATGCCGTGTACATTGAAGTTCCAGCGTTCACCTGGTTCACTGTCCTTGGAGAAAAGGTGCATTTTCTGTCATCGATGAAATTTTGAGCAGCCGTATTTGCCACCTGGAGGCAAATCTATTTCAAACCGTCGCAATAACACACGAAACGACGATAAATGAAGCGCGACGCGTCATGAACATTACAAATATCAAAATTTAGATTACGCTCATTCCGGGGTTTTAACTTGCGCCAAAGTTTCGATTGCTGACCATGCCAAAACTTCGGAGGATCGGGAGGTGGGTCTCTGTGCACTAGTCGCCGGCGCAGCGGGCTTAAAGGGAGTGTTTTACATTTGTATGGGATTTTGAACTGCCCTTGCATTGTGTGTGTCATTTGTCTCAGTTCCCAGCCGTGCCCTTTTTGGACTTAGAATCCTCTTTTTCTACGTTTCACGCACACAAATGTGTGGAGAAAATTTCGTGCTGACTATTTCAAGGTCACCCAGGCATGCATGACGCGAAAGAGAGGTCACGTGAAGTCTGCACTCAAACGTAATGTGTTGATCAAGAAAAGTATGACCATTGAATGATTCGTGTTTGGCGTTCGTCTGCACGATTCACAGCATTAACGGACATCAGTTGGCCTTCAACCAATTTAAGGCGTTGCATGCAAGTATCCGATACGATTTGTATTTGGTTTAGAGGCCTAATGATCATTCATACTATGTAATCATAGTAATGATCATTCCAGGGCTATGGGATGAAGAAGAATGGCTAACGATGGGACAGAACGTCACGCGCCTGGGGACCCAGCCGTCGAGACTAAGCCTGCGCACGAACACCCCTGTGGCGTGTGCACTTGGCGCTCAGACGGAGGCCCCCACTAGGGACCAGCCGGCCCACTCGTGGCTGACGCATGCCGCCCTTTCCAGACGAGCGGGGTGATGCGAGAAGGCAGGAATAAGCAAGACGGATGGACATAGGATAGACATAGACAGAGTGAACATGAATTACGTTTTGTTTGACATAATACACAAATTGCGGCAGCGTCGCGAGCTATAGCGGAAATAAGGCTGGGCATATATTAAGTTAAGAATAGCGCCAAAACCAAACATGTGGATGCAAGTAAAAATATGAAATCAGCACAAATGTGCAAGAATACCACAAGAAAGGGCCAAAGCACGAACAAATAACGATATTGGGTTCAGCAATCACGCACCAGCAACACCGACACCTCTCGGAAAGTTGAAATACTGCAAGTGAGTCGGAGCCTATGTGCAAGCGAGCCTGAGTGATAATTTTGGCACGGCCAGTCTGGTAGCGACTCTGACGTCACAAGAACGCTCCGTGACATTTTCAAAAAATGACGCATCGAACGGTATCTTTACTAAATGATGAAATTGAATTAGCTAAAGCGATCTATCACACTTAAAAGTAAACCAACCGATACACGTCAGCTTCTTTTAAGATATCTGATGCTTATCTCAGCATGTTGAGATATCAAAGATGCCCTTTAAGGCCGATGGGTACGTCGGCTCAGTTCAAGCCTCAGACGCCACATGTACGGAAAAAGGCGAAAACATGCATGGTCCGCATCTTGGCTATATAACATGCATGCATGGTCCATATCTTGACCAAAAAGGGCACGTAATGAGCTACATGCAATACGTCACAACGTACTGGGGCAACTGGGTACTGGGTACGAGTGCTGAAAAAGTGACGCTGGCAGGAATTAATCCATTCATAAAAATTAGTCTCCACCGCTTTGCGATTCAGTATGTACGTTCGTCTTTACGTGAAATACCGTAATTTTAGTTTCGGAATGGATGCAGCGTTTCATATCGCAGCCATAGACTGTTTCTAAAATTGCAGTGTCTGAGATAATCTTGCATGAGTATGCATTGCAGTTGCATAGTTTTCCATAGTTTCCAGAATGAAAGCATCTAGACCTCACAACTTGCATCCTGGAAATATTTAGTCTCCAAACCAGAATCGCCAACCATCAAACCAACATTGGACTACCAAACCAATGATCTGGTTCAGATGGCGTGGCAATGTCCACATAACGAGGTGAGCTAGCAAGGTCGATTGATGAGCCGTTTTTATAAAGAATTGCGGCGCAAAAGTTTTAAAGCCTTTTTAAAAACTTTTCGGTGCAAAGTTACTAATCATACACCTAATATAAATGATTTTCAGCTGTAAATGTTTCGCAGAGATGTAAAAGCAAGTTTTTAAAGGCTCATAATTTGCTAAAATTGTGGAATCTGACTTTAAGAAAGGGCATGCTTTTATGGACAGGTATGATGCCAGATCTCTTCCCACCAAAACTTTTGAAATAAATGGGTATGCAGTACTTTCAAAACTTATTCAAAGCATTTGGTAGCATCTCTGACGCAGACGCCACGATATAGACTAGTCCCAGCCCCAGTCTCAATCCCAGGCCCATTCCCTGGCCCAGGCACAGCTGCAGTCCTAGGTCCAGGCCCAGCCGTAGTCCCAGGTCCAGGCCCAGCCGTAGTCCCAGGTCAAGGCCCATCCGTACTCTCAGGCCCAGGCCCAGCCTCAATCCCAGGCTGAGGCCCAGGACCAGACGCGGACGCAGCCGTCGCCGTAGCCCAGCGCTGTGATGTACTACCTAGCGCCGCGCTGATCACGTTACGCATGCAGCAGACGGAGATGTGGCCAAGGGGATTGGATTGCAGGGGTGCGGGAACTATGTTTAGGTTGGAGAACTCCCAAATGCCGAAATGGGTCCTCTGAGCTTATAAAGTGGGCCGAACAGGGACGCCACAAGATATCCTTGTGGTGTTCCTGTTCATGGGAATGCAGTACTTACAAAGTCTACTTACAGTGCTCACAGAACTTCCTTACAGTACTTCCAAAGTTTGCAGAGGTTCCATACTGAAAATGGCCCAAGATGGATGACCCTTTAGTCAAATGGCCCTCATAGCGCGCATGGCTCTACACGCTTATTTATTTCGGCACATATGAGCGTTCTACTGCGGGCAAAAATGTTCTGCAAAGCTACCAAAGTACAGAAAACACATCAGTAAAACGCAACGGAACCGGAGCGAGTCAGGGCTTCATAAAATTAACAACGCCAGTAGATTATGTAAGCTATTAAGTGCATTTGCGAGAAGCACTATGTACATTTCTTCTTTTTAAATGTTTCGCTTATTCAAGGTGCATAACTGGTCACTTATGGTCAGAAACGATCATAAATAGCTCCAGAATGAGCCGTGAACAGCCCATAAGGGACTTTTGCATGCACCCTGCCCCCCAAAGCTTTCAAGCTGGGGAGGGGGGTAAGCTGCCCCTAATGCCCCCCCCCCCTCTCCGGTCCTTGTTTAGGTGCTATCCTTCACCTCTGCAAGTTGCATATGCTCCAGGATCCGAAGGTGTTGTTCAAAATCAACTCGCGTTTAGATAAGATAATAGTGAAAGTCTCATCTCCCGGAGAAAAAGCCAGGAGAATGGAGGTACAGGTGCGTTGATATTTAGGCAGCGTGTCTTTATCGAGATGAATAGCAGACGTGATTTCAAAACTGCCCGCCGATGATCCTACTTGATTTTTCAGATTTTTTTTTTTGAAACAGCGAGCCACAGTATTTGCCATACACCAACAGTTATAGCATAAAAAGGAGCAATGCCAGCCATTACTACGATGTAGTATATATCTAAGGATTAGAACACGCGAAAAATGCGTCACATGCAAACGAATTCAAGTAGACAGGTATCACGCATCACACTGCATTCAAACACGCAAGCGAGTTTAATTAAACAGGCATCACACATCACGCATCACTCATACACGCAGACGACACATTTTGTATATACCATTATCCCAGAATAGGTAACCATGAGTGCCCCTCCCCCTATCCTAGCAACGCAATGAACCGTACGTTAAAGGGGATGTTCCACCTTGATGTGGGGTTTTGAACTGAAATAGCCATCTGCAGGACCTTTTGATGCAGCTCACGGTCAAGTCCTTTCTAAGATCCTAAGCCCCTCAGTTCCTCAGTTACACGCCCGCAAAAGTAGCAAAAGGTTTATTGGAAGACTACTTCAAAGTCACCTTGTCAGGGACGTTGTCATAGAAACGTCATGCAATTGTCGTCATATTGCAGGCTGTTTTCTGCTTATGGTCAAAACATTGGACATCATAAACATATCGGTACAAACATTAATAAGCAAGCGAAGAGGTGGTGCAGACCTGGCCGGAAATGTGTTATGCAATAGGCAAAGACAAATCACACATGAGAAGACTTAAAGTAGTCATAGCCAAAGTCAGCTAATGACAGCTCGCTAGAATCACCCAATAAGCTACTACCACTCATCCACAGTGTTAGTAAGGGTCGTACAATCACACAGGTCGAAGCAAAGAGGAACTTCCGGAGTCAGCGCCGCGACTTACACGCGACTTACACGAGTACAAACGTATGAATATGGCTATATCAGAACGTGATTATGAAGCATGAATGAGGTTAAGTATGGAGTGAGTGCATCCGTGCTGGGCCAAAAATAACGATATTTTCAAATATGTTGGTTACGTTAATATGTATTCACGAAATGCTTGCGAAATGATGTTCTTAACGATGGTTTTTGATCGAGAGATATCAGTTATTCTTGGAAAATATGAAATCATTATAGCATTCCGCAGCTTAGACCCAAGGCAAGATGCTGTAAATAGTCTGTAATTGCGATGAGATAAAGAGCGATCTACATGTTTTACTTGCTTCATATCCATTTCATTTTATTCGTAGACCTTGTAAATTCAGTGGAGGGATGCAGAAAACTGTGAAGTTAGAAATTTCCGCATCACAATTAGCATTTGAGACTTAGACATGTCCGATAATTTCAAAATTTTGTACTGTTTAAAGAGTGGCTAGGGGCTTTGAGGAGGGTACACGTTTTCTATCAGACGCAAAGCTCTTTTTTACCAAATTACTAGCCGGTCTAGCTGAGAAGCATAAAACAAGTAACAGTAAGGCATAAGGAAGTATTTTTGAATTACATAAAAATATAAAATATCAAAAGAGTATTTCTTGAATTTATTTGTCAACACCAGCTCCGACATTGTTTAATCCATTGATAATCAGAATTAATTTCCCTTCACTAGTTGGGTGGTGGATCCATTTCGATTTCTTATTTGATGAGCTGAAATGGGTTGAATGATGATTTAGGAATCTTGTCCTTTGACTTTTGTCCAATCTCAGTGAAAACAAATTCAGTGGTTCTGCGATGTCCTCATCATCGGTGAGAATTTTGATCATTAGCTCCACCAATCCTACTTGGATGTGTATCTTTTTTTTGCTTTGAATGTATGAAAGTGTGTAATGTTTTCCACTTTCCCTGGGAGTTACCAGAACGCTTAATGAATTCATAACCATAGTATTTCTTCTTGGCTATTCTAAGCGATGCAGCAGGGATGTTGCGGTGAAAGGTGTATTTTTCATTATTTTGGGATTGGGTGCTTCAATTTTTGTTCAGATAGCTCATTCTTATGTTTAATTCACAGGAGAAGTGCAGGTGTTACCGATGGCTTGCGTGAACCCTTTTTCTACGAATTCGCCTTATGCAAGAGCACCTGGTGCTTTTCGTGTTGTTAACCCGCGCCTGGGTGGGAAGGGATCAAATTGATCCCTCCAAAGGTTTTTTCAAAATGGTTTCCGAATGGCGCGGCGTAGCCGTGCTAAATTCTGCACAGATGTAAACAATTGAATAGTGGATCGTTTGACATCAAAAATTTAGGTGTACATTGTAAGGTCGCTGACCTATGGCAGGTCAAAGTCAGGTCATGGCTGCAGCAAACGCAATTTCTACGGAATCCTTCAATCTGATCCAAGAACGGAGTGTTAGACGAAGCCATACATCTCTGAGATGCTTTCTTAGGCAACACAACAGTTAAATGAGTAAATCACATTGACCTAAGGTCAGGTATGAAGGACAGACCAACGTCAAAACCAGCCTGCTTTGTTACTCTAGGGCTTGCTGTATGGGATAGTTGCTGGTGCTCATTTCGAACATGTTGATCGCAGAAACCGCATTTTTCATCTTCTATGAAATTCTTAGAGTTCAGAATAGGTCATTGACCTGAGTTGACCCAGGCCAACATATCGTTCTTAGGAACGTAGTGCCTAGCGTGATCTTTGTCTCGCTTATTCAAATGCAAAACTCAGAGCAATCTTGTATGATTTTGGTCGTCATGACCTTCAAAAGGACAAACAAGGTCACTGACCTTAAATGAGAATGTGGCCTTTTGCTTAGAAAAGGCTGTCTAGGTTCTGGGGGCACTTTGGAGACCAGTCTGGAATTCGACCTTGTTTGGCCTTATTTGACCCGAAGGTCATGACCTAGGTACCTGAAACTTTGTGACCCAAGTGAGCTCACGTACAGGTCAACACATCCTGTGAATTTGGTGCCTTTAGCTTTCTTAGTTCCCGAGATCTCAGGGGTCGGTCAAATTACCCCCCCCCATCCCCACCCCCACCCGAGCGAAGGGTATCTAGCCGGCCAGCCGGGCGCGTGTTAACACAAACAATTTGACTTGCAATGACATCAGATTCTGGTTCATATTTAGGATTCACAAGCTGATCAACAAGGATTTGTATAAAAATTGTCCAGCCTTCTGTCATCAAATGCAACAGTATGCGATTTAACATCAGGTGAGTGTGTTTGTACGGCATAGTTCATTGAGGCAAGAATAGGAAAATGATCAGATGAATCATGAAGGAGCATACCTGTATGCATCACTTTTAATACGTTATTGAAAAACATGTTATGTAGAAGGTTACATGATGGATAGCAAAATCGGGTTGTCCTGGATATTGTAGGAAACAAGACATTTAAATACATGTTGGTGAAAAATGTTAGCATGTTAGGATTCATATCAAGAGAGAACAGACTAAAACTGAAATCGCCAGCAATAGATGCTGCTTTTTCATTTTTGAGGCCAACTTAGGCGTTGCTCGAGCTCTGAATTGATGTGTTGTTTGTCCGTGTTGGGTGACTTATAAATTTGGCAAATAACAACATTTGCATTGTCGCACTGTAGTTTAGCACAAGCCACTCAGCTGTGGGGAGGACTGGATTGCTAAGTTGCTTGGGATGAAGATGATCAACAATGCATATTGCTGACCCGCCACCTACCCATTTTGATCTGCTACAGTAAAAAGCTTGGTATCCAGGTAAGTCATTGAGATTCCAAAGCTTCAGACACTCATGTTTTAGATTTAGACATTATATGCCATATTAGGTCAGTCTGGCAAACAGACTACTTAAATCATCCTGCTTCTTCAGGATTGCGCGAATGTTGATATGCATAAGGTCTAGTGCACTGATGTAATGTCGAAACGTTTTTGCCTTTTCGGGTAAATGGAATGTGAATGTTTCCTTAAGTTTTTCATAATCATGATATGATAGTGAAGGATCAATGCCATCTATGTTCGAAGCAAATGGATTAAACACCTTATCATTTGAGATTGAAGCCATATAGTGAGTTTTTCGTGGACAATGTGGTGAAGAGGTATGGATGAGCTAGAAAACGAAATAGGCAACAGTGAGGTTGAGAAGAAGGTCACAGAAGGTGTTCAGAGAAGGGAGATGATTTTAAGCAATTAAAGATGTTTTTGAACACGATGCTCACGACTGGCAAACAAGGAAGCATGTATTGAATGATAGATACCAAAAACAGATTTTGTTGATAGAACTCTTCAGCTAGTCACAGCACCAGCATGCAGGTTTGACATATGAAGACGGCTAATGGACTGGATAAGCACATAGAATAAACAAGCACATTATCATGAGCAAAGGTAACCACCAAGCAAAGTAGCACTGGCAAATCCCTTGAGACCAGAGATAACGCTTTACAATACAGTGAGCTGTCTTTACACCACCATCAATAAGGGTGACCAATCCATATTAAGTTAGGGGACAACGTCACTACAATCAATGCGGAATTGTTCTTGTCATACAGAGTATTCAAAAATCACATATTAATTCAATGATGTCCCTGCCTCCCACCTGCTCCTATTAGAAGTGATTATGCTCCCAGCTGGGATTGGTGTACACATAATGTACATTCACCTATCATGGAGACGGATTCACCTCAGTGAGATAGTCTTTCAGCAAACCATTTACACTGGTTAAAACAGCCTGCATGCAGAGCTAGATGGTTTTGCATCACTCTTGCACACAGTTTAAAACAGCCTGTTGTCAAGCAAGTGCTTTTAGAACCCATTCATGCAAGTTAAAAAAGCCTGCTGCCAAGCTAGGTGCCTTTCAGCATTCATTCATACAGGTTAAATTGGCTTGTTGCCAGGCTAGGTACAGTTCGGCACTCATTCATTCAGGTTAAAACAGTCTGTTGTCAGGCTAGCTAACTTTCAGCATCTATTCATACAGGTTAAAATGGCCTGTTGCCAGACTAGCTCTCATACATGCAGGTTAAAACGGCCTGTCAACTGGGCTAGGTGCTTTTTTACGAAAGCACTCGCGCAGTACATCAGACTCAAACATGTTTTATAAGCAGCTATATGAATAGCTGAGTCACAGAGCATCCTGGGAGGCACGGTACATAACATGCGATGAATTTTTCACCGCAAGTGTTTATGTGAGCCAATTATTGGCTCATAAAGACGACATAAATTCATACTTAATCATACAAAAAAATTTTATATCACATGTCTAGCTATCCAGCCCAACCCAATATGGTGTCCCTCAAAGGTAGTGAGGTTATATGCCAATTTTCAAGAATATCGCAAATGCAGTGGTAGTTAACTATGGAATGTGCCAGCTGGAGCCTAGCCAGGTGGGTTTTTCAGCCCTTGGACTCATTGGTTTTTAGACCTTGAGAGCCTGGTCTCAGGTCCAGCCCGCCTGCTTTCAACTGTGACAGACTTTCCAAGACTTGCAGCTCTGTTTAGCACATGGCCAGCACGAATGCGGTTCAGGGTCTGCGAGTATATGGGTCTGTTCTGGCCTGCTACACTTCTGTTCGTTGAGGATGACAGCGTAGGTGAGTCTGCCATGGCTTGAATGATCTGCCCACGTGTGAACCATGGCTGTATGCGTGCGTATATTTTGTCACGTGAGTTCCTTGCCAGAATGATGACGTTTTTAGTATGGTAGTTCATGACCTGGTCATTTCCAAGCTTCCTATCCGCAAGGACCTTGACTTGTCGGGCTCGCTTATCGGTCAGGTTTTCGGGAATGATGATGCCTGGGCCATCAGTCTGCCGGAATTAAGCTTGGTAGACATTGTTTCGATCTGGAATTTTCTGGAAAATTCCTATATTCTGGAATTTCGTAAGCACCCTTTTTTCAGATGGTGGCACGCCACAACTCCACCCTTCACGTCTACCTTGAGTTTTTCTTTTACGACCCTGAGGGCAACACTTCTGGTCTCCTCAATGGTCTCATCTGTCTTTGGCTCAGGGATGCCATCTCCACTCAGAATGAGGGAAGACTTATGTCAGTGTTGCTCCGTCTTATCGACAGCAGCGTCCAGTTTTTTTACCATTTCACCAAGCTCAGAGTTTTCCCGTTTCAGTCTCTGAGTTTCATCTTTTTTGTGAAGCTATGTCACGTTTAAACAGCCCCACCTCTTTTCCCACCGCCTCAGCTACGAGATCCTTGATTTTTCCCACCCTCGTGTGAACCCCCAATGAACTGGTTTGGCTAAGTTAGGTTAGATTTAGAAACTTCACAAGTTAAGTGACAATCTACACTTCACTGATTACATATAAAAAATATTCCTGAGGTATATGTGTTCGGACCTCTAACACAAACCATGCCTAGATCACCGCGTTTTGTTTGATCCAGATGCACTGCGTGGCACTCGCCGCAACGAGGCACGTCCGCATACATCAAGGTCGGAACTCGCAGGTCTCGAAAGCCTTCTGAAAAGTTCAGAATTTCGATTCAAAGTAGCCTGTCCTGCGAGAGAAATCTCACTGGACTCTCTGCTCACCACTCTGGAAGTAATACATTGACTATCCCTTGCCTTTTCCAAGGTGTGTGTTATGTGGCATCTGCAGTACACTAATTTGTCAAAATGCTGGCGTAGTAAATGCTACGAAAGCTTCAAACACTGTTTAGAGCAAAACATATACAGACATGATGATATCATCCCGCGAATTCAAAGAAATGTTGTGATATGGTTTCGATTTCTAAGTCGCGATGCTGTCGTCGCGATGTTGTTTAGATCGGCAGGGGTATGTAACGCTATTGTCAGGAATTCCATCCCCATGGAAGATCCCTGGAAGTCCTGCGCAGTGCCTGAAAAAAACTGAAAAACCCGACGACCAGCTACGTGCCTCACGCCAGTGAGCTTTGCACACAAACACAACCAGCGGCAGCTTACGCACTGTTGCATACGGCCTTGTGCTGAACCCAGTTCACGCTGTGCCGTCAGCATTCGAAGCCATCTGTTTGAAACGTCACGGCGGCTTAAAACGTTGCGTAGCAGATTGATCGTATCGGTCGCAAGGCGTTGAAGCAAACTACCATTCCCACGACCATTAATTAGCCCATTTATTTGGCATTATATACCGTGTAGCTCGTCGAACGAACTCTGGCTGAAACATTTGTGACAAGCATTGATCTGGCGGGGATTGGAAAGCACGGTGTCATCACTGATATGTGAGGTCAGCACTGATCTAGAATATTTCGTGGTATATTTCTGTCACCTGCTTTAAATTTTTGGGATGAAAACTACCATATCTGGAAGCACTTGGTGACTTCCTCACGTCAAAGTACCGACACATGCTCCGCACAAGCTCACGCTGCAAACGTTGGTGAGTGCCGTCCACTACTAAGCTTTGAAGGACGCCTGACCGGTATGGTTTAAAGGAAATGTGCCACATTTAAACATATTGAGATATGCGTCAGATATGATGGGAAAAGCTTGCTTGTAACTACTGGTAAGCTTTCTTTAAAAACGACGAAGTTTAAAAACGACGCTTAGTGGCAAAATTTCAAAGTTTGCAAAAATGCGCCCCATTATGTCATTGTTTGATGACGTCATGGAATGGTTTTGTGACGACAGTAATATCTGACAGCATCTGGCAGCCAGATTTAAAAAATGTCTCGAAACACAAGAAAGCTGACGCCAGCCGGCCATTCTCGTCGCGGTGCCGTGTCGGGTGGCGGACTAGTGGTTTGTTTGCAGATTTTGTTGTCTTAGTGCTGACGGTTAGAAAAGCTTTGGCAGACTGTTTGACATACGCAACGCAGCATTCGCCAGCTTTTATGGCGGATTATTAATATCAAAGCACGATATGTTGTGCTGCTGCTGTTGCTGCTATGCTGCGGATGATGATTTTGTCAATGCTTTATTGCCGACCCATTGTTGCCTGCAGTGCCGTAGTCCTGACATTGATATCACGTGGTGTGCACAGTAGTTACCTTCTTTATTGTTTGTAACTGGAGATGTGTCGTGGTGTCATGCAAAATTACTCAAGTTGTAATGTTGCTGTGAATTGATTGCCAAAGCACTGCTATTGCCATGGTAAAGATGGTAAGGTTGGGCTACCAATTTTTTTTTGCTTAGGATTATTTATACAATTAATAGTCAACCCTGATGTAACCATTGTGATGCAATGACATTCTTCATGTTGATAGTTATTTGGCATTGTTAAACCAGTTGTTACCAGCCATTCATAAATTATAAGCTGCTGTCTCATAGGGTTGACACAGAGCAGTCAACCAATGTGGTACATTGTGTAATGACACCAGTCAACAGCTTCATTTTGGCCCTATCTCGGTGCTGTACTGTGGAATGACATAATGAACAATGATATGGTTTTTGTACTGCAATCCATGCTGCTTTCACAATAAATTCCACGATGAAAAGATGGGTCAAGTGTCTCCTCTTGTACTGACTCCCCACTTGACATATGACGGACCAAAAACACATGATACAATATACAAATCACTTTCAGCAAAGCAGACAACCACCAAGGGGTACCACTTGCTTAGGCCTGTTCTGGGAATCCACAAAATGCATGTGAGAAAGATGCAAGCACATTTTTCCCTTATACAGTCATGCAACACGCTGCAGCCATCAGGCTGCTTCACTACAAAATGACATGAAAATGTAACATTCAGTGAAATGACACTTTCAACATGCTGACCTTGCACAAAACTGGAGACATGGCAAGTGCATGCAATTATGGTTGAATGGGCAAAATGCAAGGAAGTGATGAAGCTGACGGTGCACACAAAGCTCATGATAAAAATATTATTAAGTGCTATCCAAGACACCAACAGCAACACTTTCAATCTTTCTCAGCACCCAGCATCTCGCGCAAGTTGCAGTGACTATGACATTGATGATTCAAGACAAGTGCTCGCCTGCATGTAAACTTTTTGAAGACAGCACAATGTGCATCAGCAATGATACAACTCTATATTTTCAGGATTTTTTAGGGACAGACAATTTTGAAAAGCCATATGATGTGAGCCCATACTGAGCACGTACATTAATGAGCTGCACGCACCAACCCCACTGCCAAAATGAAATGCTGATGTAATGACACGCAATGGATTAATTACATGCTGTAATATCCCAATAGGTTCAAAATGTTGGCAAGATCATAATGAAGTGCCAGCTTGCTCTTGTACACCCCTCCAGCATAAGTGCTAGTGCTTCTCTTAGTTTCCCAGCGTTCACTTGGCATGTTCAAACGCAAACATAAAGGTAGAGGCAGGTATCAACATATCACATTTTATTTGGAGTCAGTAAACTTTAAGAATACCAATACAATGTTCTCTCTCAGAAGTACAAACATCGCACGCACACTCTCCATCACATCAAGATCAACACCAGCCACTGACACACCACCAGTGATCACACACATTTCAAGCCCCGATTCACACTCTTTTGTCAAATACGTGTGATCGTGTGACTTGCACAGCTTGCGGACCTATCAAATTGCAGTTTTTTTTCGCAATTTTCGCACAGATTTTCAGTCATAACACCGCATTTCACCGTGACCATCCTTCAACACACAGTCGCAACAGGGGTTTATGGTAATGCGGCTCAAGTACTTGTACTTAAAGAACTTAAAGAACACAATTTTTGTTCAACATTTACATTGTGGTACAATATGTGTGAAATATCTAGTGAAATATATATATATATATATATATATATATATATATATCTAAAATTACTGTAATGTTTCCCCAATTTCATAATGCCTTGTTCACCCATAAAGCAGTGCAAGGTTATGTGCTCCGGTACACAAGACGCCAACCGATCTGTCTGTAGAGGAAGAAAAAACGCCAGCAAGAGGAAAAAGACAGACTTGCCGTCGCGTCATCTTTTCAAACCTTTCTAGAGGGTGCCCGTTTTTGGGGTGCCGTAATTTTTGCAGACAGCGGCGTTATTTTTATATCATTGACCTGTGGCCTAAAAAAGGAAAAATGACCCGTTCACGACCAGTGCCGGACAACCCAAAAGTGCTCACGCTTACGTTCGCGACACGCATTCAGCAGCGAAATCCTGCTAACAGCCAATCATCCTCCGCTCATTGTATCATACGTGCCGCATCATCGCTCTTGCGAATGTACCAGCGACCATGCTGTTTTGACCCTAAGCAGAAAGCAGCCTGTAGTATGATCGTGATCGCATGACGTCATGCCGGCCGCCCTGTTGCCAGCCCCAGCATATGTCGTGCGCATTGGAGTCCCAGCGCTCTCCTAGCCGGCTGCCCTGCTGCCAGCCCCAGCATACGTCGTGAACATTGGAGTCCCAGCGCTCCCCATGCCGACCGCCCTGCTGCCAGTCCCAGCATATGTCGTGTACACTGGAGTTCCAGCGCTCACCACGCCGGCCGCCCTGCTGCCAGCCCCAGCATATGTCGTGTACACTGGAGTTCCAGCGCTCACCACGCCGGCCGCCCTGCTGCCAGCCCCAGCATATGTCGTGTACGTTGGAGTCCCAGCGATCCCTTAACCGGCTGCCCTGCTGCCAGCCTCAGCATATGTCGTGTACATTGGAATTCCAGCATTTCCATGGTATGTCACCCTGTTGCCGACTTACGCCCATTGCATTCCGGCATCGGGTCGTCCGCCAGCTAGCCACCGGCCACTGCCTGTCCCCGCCCCCCCCCCCCCCCCCCCCCCCGGGCGCGCCAGCGTCCATTTTTTAGCGACGCCGACGCCACCGGCCGCGAGCAGTATTGAAAACAAATTACGTTTAAATAATACATGAGGCCGGCCATCGGCGCGCCGCCGGTCGGCCGCCAATTTTCCGTCGGAGTCGGCATCAGCAGGTGCTGCACGCAGACTCCGGCTCTGAGAGGCCGACTTACTGCCGCTCTTCCGGGACGACCAACGGCACGTACGCCGGAATTAATTTTCCGTCTGCTCGTCGTGTCACGAGGGCGGGTCGGCCCGCGTCGCAGGTAGGGTTATGTGCATCGCGCTGTTTTATAGCGGCAATTCGACGCAAATAGCCGCCTTAAAGTCTTCAATATCCTGTGTAATAGAAAACGGTGTTTATCCCGGGGGAGGAACCGTAACAGCGGCCGTAATGCCAGTCGTCGTAAAGTCGGCAGAAGAGCGCGCGATAGCAGCCGCCGCGTCTCGCAGCGTCTCGTCGGTGATACCACACGACGATGCCGACAGGGCCTCGATGAGGTCTCGCCGGATGTCGGCGGCGCCACGCCGTCAAACGAGTCTTTACTTGGCATGGCGCACGCCTCACCCCCTTTGGGTGACTTAGCACGGGCTATGTAGTCCTAGGGGCCTGGAATGTTTGATCGGCCATAAAACGCGTCTAAAAAAGCTGTCGGTCTGCTCTTTTAAGGGTGGTACGTGCCTCGATTGGCAGTTAGGTAGGTGTCAGATTACTATAGTGTACGTGTGATGGTATGACGGGTTGTCACGTACACACGACGCGTGCACTATGTTGTCACGTCAACGGGACGCGCGCGTTGTGTGTTGTTACGCCAACAGGGCACGTATGCTGTGTGTTATCACGCCGACAGGACACGTGCGCTGTGTGCTGTCGCGTCAACAGGACACGTGCGCTGTGTTTTGCCACACCAACAGGACACGTGCGCTGTGTGTTGTCACGCCAACAGGACACGTGCGCTGTGTGTTGTCACGTCAACGGGACACGCGCGTTGTGTGTTGTCACGCCAACAGGACACGTGCGCTGCTTTGGGCAGTTTCAGAAAAGGTGTGAGGGGTTCAGCGCGAACGATATGAAGTAACCGCGCGTGAGTTGGTGGGGCATGAAGTACACGTGTGTGAGGTGGTGGGACATCAACCCAACAATAAGTTTTGGTGTGTTTGAGTACGCCAGTGGTCTTCCAGCAGCGATCTTGGCCCAATTTTGGATCGTTCGGCTTTTTAGGTTAGATCGCGTAGAGTCCTACGGAAAACGTCACGCACAAATAAAGTCACGCACGTCAAGTCAAGTTACGTACAATGAAAAATGACGAGTAAGGACAGCATGAACTAACTGCAGACGTCATTCCGATAGCAACACAACGTTCTCCGGTTCTAGACTGCCTGTATTCCGCCGGGCAGGCCCGGGGCACTGCCCGGCGGCGGGCTCAGACCGGCCACCGTGGCCACGTGGGAGACGTGGTATTTATCACCTTCAGGCCTTCATCATTCGAGCCCACAAATCTGCAATGCGTGTTATATCCATTGTCAATGCTAAAGCAAAGCAGGGGCGCAGACGGAGGGGTCACGCGGATTATGTGTTCCCCCTAATAAGATCTCAAAGGGTCCGAGGTCCCCTCGGGACAGACAATCAAGGGTCCAAAAGGCTGGCAGGAAGTTGTATGAAGGGACCCGGGCCCGCAGTGCCAGGTCTTCAAATGCCAGCAAGTCTTCAAATGCCAGTCTTGCACCGATTAGGGTCTATGGGGGAAAGGGGGGGGGGCTATATCTGGGTCAGAGACCACCATGCTGAATTTCTGGTGGCTTCCTGTCGGTGTATGCCTTGTGGGATCATTTACCAAGCAAAGACGAGATCGGGGTCCGATATTGTTGTTGAACGCGTTTTGCTTTGATCTGGCTCCTGATAGCAGACAAATGCGAGGTCCCGACCCTGGGGGAAGAGCTCTATCGGTCAGAGGCCAACAGTACCAAACAGGGTATCTGAGTCAGCAAAGGAATCACCCCACATCGACCAGAGCAGCACCTGCTGAATAGGCACAGGGACGGAAACACAATTGTCAGCGAGCCTCTTGCTTTGGTTGAGTGTCAGTGGGAGTGTCGAGTGTCAAGTGCCTGACAATGAGAGCAAATAGAAACACTCTCAATAAAAGGGCCCACAAGAGTCCACAAATATTTCAGCCACCGGCCCGACAAGCTCCATTATGGTTCCGAAAAGCTCGCTCGCAACCTTAATACGCTCCCGAGTGAGGGTCAATTGGACCTTCACCCCAAATATTTTTACCAATAATTTTCAGGCAGCGCGGTGTAGGCGCGTTTCACTTTGCAGAACTGTAAGCAGTTGAATAGTTGATTTTATTGTTTAACAAAATGAGATGTATCTTGTGAGTTTGCTAAACCATGGGAGGTTAAAGTTAGACCGCGGCTGTCAGCGAGAGCAATTGCTGTGGAATCGTTTAATCTGACGCGAGAGCGGAGTGTAAGACGAAGACAGTTATATATAGGACAGTTTTGAGACAATCACACAATTTAGTTTAGTATTGCGGTGAGTTTTATTGACCTGGGGTCAGGTACGAAGGCCAGACGGAGGTCAAAACTTACCTTTTTTAGTAGAGGGTCTGCTTAATGGGGTACCTCCTGATGCCAACTTTAATTTCTTGATGACAGGGATCATAACGGGCATCTCCCATGAAATTTTCCGAGTCAGAGTAAGTCACTGACCTAAGATGACCCAGATCAACTTTTAATAGGAGCGTACCGCATAGCGCAATCTATTAAGCTCATTCAACTTGAAAAGAAAGTGTCGTATGTTTGGACCAGGTTACCTTTTGTTTAGAACAAGTGTCTAGGTTCAGTGCGGTTGCATGAGGAGGCCTGGGGGTACATCGGAAGCCAATATTCAGTTTGACCTTGTTTGACCTATTTGACCGAAGGTCATAACCTATGGACCTACAATTTTGACAAAAGTGAGTTAACATGCACCCTAACCCAACCTGTAAATTTTGTCCTTTCAGCTTTCTTTATATTTGAGATTTCAAAGCGGTTAAGTTGACCCACAACTCAGCGAAGGATATTCAACCAGTCAACCAGGCGCGCGTGAAACTGAGTGTCTTTCTTTTAGGGCATATTTCAAAAAGATACTCTACTGAAATCTCAGGCCTGGTTACGTCTAATGAAATGACTAGGTAGTGCCACTGCAGCGCCGTCAAAACCTAATGAGGATATGAATTCTGATCATTTCCAAGTCCAACTTACGCTATCAACGTTTTGTAATAGCACTACGCTTCTTTCATCCAGTCGCAACTACCGTCGACACGACAACCGCCGTGCGTCCCTCTACTATCGTGACAAAAAGAATGTTTGTGGTTGCCTGGTGGGCAAGAGTCGTTTTTACATTTTTTAACAGAGTTTAAATAGCGTATTTCAACTTCTCGTAGCATTTATCACACATACACTTTGACACATAGGTAGAGTACAAATTTTACACAACACACACGTTGGAAAAGCAGAGCAAATGAAGTGCATGACTTTAATAGTGGTAACCAGGGAATCCAGTAAGATTTCTCCGACAAGGTCAGCTACTTCAAATACGAATTCTGAGCTATTCGGAACAATTTCGAGAAAACTGGTATTTTGATCAAATGGTACGCGTATGATGTAACCATAAGTGAATAGCACGCAAAAGGGTGGGGAACTCCTTTTAAGGCAATGTTCCACATTTCAAGATATTGAATCAGGGGTAAGATGTAGCATAATAAGTTCACTCATAATTATTAATATATTTTTAAGTGGAAAAGAGTACTATGGACAACAAAATTCGTGGTTGGTAAATATGCTCCTCAGTGCGTTAGTGTTTGACTGCGTCATGAAATGTTTGTATGACGTGAAGCGCTCCCTAGTACTCATCTGTAGTACCTCAGTCGCGTGAGAGGTGGCCGTGGCGGTGCTGGAGGTGTCGCTGGACCAAGCATCGTGCTCGTGTATCGTGCTCGCGTTTTGGCTCTTTCTCGTGCTGCTCCTGCAATTCATACGTGAGCTTAAATTGCTTACGTGTGTTCATAGACTCGGTTATGGTGCGTTGCATAAGTCATTTGATTACAAGTCTTGTTTTCGTTAGAACTAGCACCCATACCCAACTTCTTATATCGTGCAGCACACAACG
Source organism: Pollicipes pollicipes (assembly GCF_011947565.3). Taxonomy (NCBI): domain Eukaryota; kingdom Metazoa; phylum Arthropoda; class Thecostraca; order Pollicipedomorpha; family Pollicipedidae; genus Pollicipes; species Pollicipes pollicipes. Next base: position 13,249,624 of record NW_023597034.1, on the reverse strand, counting down.
TGATTCGTAGATGGCACACGCAGAACAGACACTGTCGACCCACACGCTGGCTACGCCCCATTGGCGAGACAATTCTTGATAGAAGCGGCTACTCCTATATCGGCATTCTGCCAAGGGATCCTCTTGCACATCGTCGCTTTCGTCGCTGTTGCTTTCGCACCTGTTCTAAAACACACATGTTTCGCCTAAGTTTAGTTGTTCTCTCGCCGCTGACCTTCTTTGCGGAAGCGTGGAAAGCGCAAGAAGACGACACCATCACAGATTCGAGACCGGCCTCCGACACTGACTGGACGCCGACGACGGAAATGTTGCCGGCCTCGCTTTGACCGCAGCTTCGCCTGATGAGTCTCGCGCGCTGCAGGCCCTGACCATTGGTGGGCACGCTTCAACCCCAATGGCTGGACAGCAGCCGTCTCTGTCCAACACCCCCCGCTGCGATCCTCGCTCGTCTTAGACCATTTCGGTACCCGCTCGCCCTGGTGCTGACCCTCACTCCTCTTTGACCAGCCCGGTGCCCGCTCGCCCTGATGCTGACCCTCGCTCGAAAAAGACCGGTGTTCGCTTGACCTCTGAACCAATTCTGGGTCCTCTCAGCTCTTACGTCGTCATCCAACCTTGTGATGAAAATGTGTTATTTCCAAAAATCAATGTTTTCTGGCCATCAAAGCAAATTCAGGTTAGCTGCGGCCCATGCGACCCTAAAATAGAAGCACCGACAAACGGATCACTTGTCATCAAAACAATCACTCGCGCACAGACCAGAACTCTTGTCGTAACAGCGGAATTATGTGGCAAGCATGTAAAAGTCTCCCTTCGCCACGCCCAACATACCTCCAAAGCCACCATCTTTGCGTCTGAGTTCCTTTTCATGACGAGAGAGTAGATCCTGGCGGGGCTCCGGGGAGAAAATGTTTGCCATGTCCGACCGATGGCGACTTTCAGAGGTGGCCAGCGTCGCGACATCAGCCTGCTTATTCTCACCTTTGCTACCACCAGAATTCCCGAAGCGCTCACATCTGGTTAGCTTCGTTATGAAGTTAGAGTGTTCATACCGGATCCGCTCGGGTGTTTTGAATGCCAGCGGTTTGGACATGGCAGCAAGTTTTGCAAACAAAACGTCAGACGTCTCAAGTGTGGCGAGACGCCTCACGAGAGGTCTGTCTGCCTGTACATCACCACAGACGTCTCAAGTGTGGTGAGACCCCTCACGAAAGGTCTGCCACAGAAATGTACGAGCTATGGGGGTGCTGATCACGCCGCTATCTTTTCTCAGTGTCCCGCATGCAAAAAAATATTTGCTCTGAAAAGGCGAAGACAGATGTGTGGTATCCCAATGCACGGCGCACTACTGAATCCAAAATGCCATCGCAGTCTAGCAAAACATGTGCACAGGCAGCAGAAGCCACGATGGTCACATGTGGAATACAGCTGCCTTCCCTAAAGCTTCTCGCCCCTCGCTTATCTGCATCACTTGAGTCCACCACGCAGACGCAGACCAAAACCGCCATTGAGTCGCCCCTGGCTGGGCGCTCGAATACCCAGGCGCCCGTGCACCCCCGGCTGCGCGCCGGCTGTGCGTGGTACACTTGCGGCTCAGGCCGTCCGGCGTCCTAGCCCTCCGGCTATGAACAGTCGGCAGCCTGATCCCTCTGGCCGCCACACGAACGTTGCCTGCCGCCGTAAACACCTGCCGTAATACGTCCGAACGAAGACTGCCCGTCCCGTCTATCAGTTAGGGTGGTGCTGGGACGGCCTCACTCTGTCTCGTTCGGCCGATTCCCATCAATCGGTGGTCATAAGTTCCTTCATCATTAAATGTCTGTCATCTTACGGTGGAATCATGTCCGTCTGATTTCGAAATGGTCAATGAAAGCACTTCTAGCCGTAATACCTCCAATCATCGCCGCGCAGGAGACACGGCTTCGTCCCACCGGCACGCATGCCCTAAAAATGTCTAATTACTCGTGATATTGCTGCGACGCCACGGACCGTGAGCGTCGACAAGGTGGGGTGGCGCTGTACATCCAGTCAAGCATTAATCCGCATACCACTCACTCTTAACACACCTCTTCAGGCTGTTGCATGTTCAGTTCGGCTGCATGGCCGTACCATCGATGTATGTTCAATATGCATGACACCAAATTATGGCAATACGGAGTTCTTATGGCAACTTAACCAACTCGTTGCTCAATTTCGAAAGCCTTTTCTCATCGTCGGCCATTTCAAGGCTCGCAGTCCAGTGTGGAGTAACGGCACCCAGGTCGCCGATCGCCGAGGACATTCGGTCGAAGATTTCACCGATACACACGATTTAGTCCCGCTAAACAAAGGCAATAATACTTACCACCACCCAACCACAACAACGGAAACAGTCATTGACTTGCCTTTGTGCTCTCCCTCAACAGGGACTTCCTTTTATTGGACTGTTGAGGGAGATGTCTACGACAGGGACCATTTGCCGTTTAACTTTATACCACTTTCGACACCGATACCGATGCGGTTCCTCGATATATACCCCGTTGGAGTCTGCAAAACGCAGACTGGACCAAATTTCAAGAACTTCGTTTTGCCAATTCCGATCACTATGATTTACCAGAGCATGGAGTTTATCTTATCACACATATTTCCATTTAGCAGCGACCGCCACAATTCCACTGTTAAATCCCTCGCCACGACGCCTCCCTGTGCCATGGTGAACAGATGAAGTTAAAAAAGCCATTGCGAGCCGTAAACGTGCTTTTCGCAGTTATCAAAGCAATCACGATATTTCACATTTACTCCCCCGCAACTCTGAGCACGCGCGAATCCGGAAAATCACAAGAGCCGCCTAACGTTGCTCCTGGCTCAACTTTTACGCCAATTTACAGTAGCCATTCCGTCAAGAAAAAATTGGGTATTAGTGCGCCTTTTAACTGGCAAAAGGCCTTCATTATCACTCCCAATTATCAGAGTCAACAACGCGTTAATCACCTCACCGCCGCGGATCATGAACACTGTTGCCCAAAGTATAGCCCGCTGCAGTTTCTACAGATAATTGCAAGCAAGGATTCTTCAATAATGCACGGCTCAGTTTTCATTTGCCTCCGACCTGCTTCCTTTCTTATAATACAGACACATGCAATGCACCATTTGCCTTACTAGACCTTTGCGATGCAAATAAATCCACCGGTAATGCTTCAGTAGGTCAAGATAACTTACACTATTCTTTATTTCGTCATTTACCTGACAATATGCTCCAGCTCATTTTGAATCTTTTCAATGACCTGTGGTTTTCCCATGTTTTTCCAGACACATGGAAGGACACCATAATCATCTCACTTCCAAAACCGGGTCGCACTCACCAGCTGCCTTGGAAAACTCGTGATGAAACGCATGGTTGGGAAGCGCCTTGCCTGGTTAATGATCATGATTGACTTATAGCAGATCAACAATGTGGATTTTGACGCAACCGTACCACCTCTGATCATTTAACATGCCTAGAAACAGACATTCGTCGCGCATTCCGTCGTAAACGCCAAGTCACAGTTATATTGCTAGATGTTACTCACGCAGACGATATATTATTCAAACCGGCACTTATTTTCAGACCTCCTAAGTTAGGATTTAAGGGAAATTAAGCACGTTACCTCGTGGGATTACTCTCAGGGACACGGCCGTTTCGTGTGAGGTGTCGATCGGCTGTTTCTGATGCTCATTACCTAGAAAGGAACTCACGCAAGGCAGCTGTATTTTTCCTGTGCTTTTCAACCTAATGATTGATGATTTATTTGATGAACTTCCTCATGGCATTTCTTCTTCACTTTTTGTTGATGACAGTGCAACCTGGTGTTCATACACAGAATAAGATCACTCACTACCACGCCCCCAAAACGCATTATGCAAAACTGAACAATGGTCAAGACGTTATGGTTTCCAGTCCAGTAAAAGGTGACGAGATACAAGGTCTATTCTCTTAATCTCGACAGTCACCATATTCCTTTTGTTTGCTCATTCAAATTTCTAGGTATCATTCTTGACCCGAGATTATCGATGCATAAACACATCGAGCATGTCCGCACCAAATGCATGAAACATTTTAAATTGTTCAGATGCGTTTTGGGATCAACATACGGGATGACCGGCATACGCTATTGCTATTATATACATCCTTGGTTTTCGCGATCCTTGAATATGGCTCCGTTATGTAAGTAGCAGGTATTGAAAATAGCCTTAATTAAGCCTATAACTGTCATTCAAACTATGCTTTTGCGGTTTGCACAGGGAGCACTGAGGACATCTCCAATTTCTGCACTCGAGGTAGATGCATACATTATGCCTCTAGCCCTCCAATGCATTTAAGATACCTCAAGACACGTCACAATTTTTTTATTATAAAATCCCAACCATCCAACATGAGCCTCTTCGCATATATTGCCCGGAATTCATCACACATACGTAGGACCGGCAGAACGTCCCTCGGGTCTCACAATCGCGTCTCGTGTCACTGTCTTCTGCCAAAGCATAAATAACGTACTACCACAGGTCTATGCACCTCCAGACTTAACGCGCGCCCGGGTGGCCGGCTAGATACCCTTCGCTCGGGGGAGGGCAATTTGACCCCCCCCCCTGAGATCTCGGGAACTAAGAAAGCTAGAGACACCAAATTCACAGAGTGTATTGACCTGTATGTGAGCTCACTTAGGTCAAAGTTTCAGATTCCTAGGTCATGACCTTCGGGTAAAAAAAGGTCAAACAATGTCAAGTTCCAGGCTGGTCCCAAAGCGCCCCAGAACCAGAACCAGAACAGAAAGAATAGATAGCCGTTTCTAGGCAAAAGGTCACATGCTCATTCAAGGTCAGTGACCTTTTTGACCTTTTGAAGGTCAACGTGACCAAAATCATGCAAAATTGCTTTGAGTTTTGCATTTGACTAAGCGACAAAGATTACTCTAGGCAGTGTGTTCCTAAAACAAGATGTTGACCTGGGTCCTTTTAGGTCAAGGACCTATTCTGACCCCTATGAAGTCCATGGAAGATGCATAATGCGGTTCCTGCTATTAATATATTCGAAATGTGCACCAGAAACTATCCCATACAACATGCCCTAGAGTAACAAAACAGTCTGGTTTTAACCTTGGTGTGACCTTTATACCTGACCTTAGGTCAATTTAATTTGTTCATTCAACCATTGTGTTGCCTAAGAAAGCGTCTCAGAGATGTATGACTTCGTCTAACACTCCGTTGTTAGATCAGATTGAAGGATTCCCTAGAAATTGCCTGAAACCGTGGTCTGACTTCGACCTGTCATAGGTCAGTGATCTTACAAATTATACCTACATTTTCGATGTCAGACGATCCGCTTTTCAATTGTGTACAGCTATGCAAAATTTGGGCGGCGTGGCCGCGCCATTCGAAAACCATTTTCGAAAAACCTTCGGGGGGTTAATTTGACCCCCCCACCCGAGCGCGTGTTAATAGAGCCCCCTGGCAGTTAACAACACGGAAAGTTTTGTTACCCTCTAAATGTCTTATCAGTTCCTTGAAAACAGGTCATGCACAGCAGAAGCTCAACCGCAAAACATCCAAATTGTCACTTTATGCACACCGTCGGTTCCAGGCAGACCGCACAGACCGTTTGGAGGAGAAGGTGCTGACCCGTCTTCGACTTGCACGCACAAAGCCCACTCACAGTCACTTACATTTGCAACAGCCTCGTCATCGTTGTTTTCCATGTGGTTATCTTCTTTCAGTCAAACATATTCTTCTTCAATGCAGCGAACGCCAACAGTAACAGAACATTCAACAAACCTATTGCCGTCAACACAACCTGAAGTTCCCTTTAAAAAGCATTTTGGGTGATGATTATCTACACTTGCTTGATTTTTTTAGCTTTCTCAAACGTACAGATATACTTCAACTGATATGAATGCCCGTAGATAAACTTCTCTCTAAGTTTCCTTTTGTTCAAGGTGTGAAACGGCCTAAACGGGGCATAACGCCTTAAACCCAAACTTGCTTTGCCTAAAGCAAAGCAAGTCATAGTTGGCGTCCGGCCCTCCTATCGTTTATGTTGCTTCATCCTGCATCCTCGCAGTACCCCGCTTATCCGGGGCAGGCTGCATGCGTCAACCACGAGTGGGGCGAGAGCCCCGTGGGAAGGGGGATCTCGACCGGGTAATCAGCGCACATGCGCGGGTTAAAGCTCGGCGGTTGCCCCCCCCCCCCCCCCCCCCCCCCCCCCCCAGGCGCATGCAACCCGGCCGCACCGTTAACCATTTTCATTCATCCCACAGCCTTGAACTAATCTTGTCTTGTCGAACAGGCTCTAATACAAACCACCCAACAACCAAACCGTGGTTGAGGCCTCGGCGCACATAGTCCTTCCCCAACGTTATGCATTTTCCTTCATCTCATAGCCCGCCCTGAAAGATGATCATTTGTCGAAAAGGCTTTAATCCAAACAATGCATTGTCATCGAAGCTTGTACAACCTGTTCAACTTTGATTGAGAGCCAGTTATCCATCATATCTGAAATCGTTCTCAGCAAAAGCACGCTTCATTCGATCCCCGTTGTTGCGTGCGCAGCTGACGCGTCTGCGTCCGTTGCAGATGCCACCATAGCAGCGTCGACGGCGCGGCGAAAAGAGTTACCGGCAAGTGGCGCCGCCTCGCTGCGCGGCCGGTTTTGTACTTCATTGAATCCTTTGGTTTTTTGGGCAGATGACCTGGCGAGTGGCGCAGAATTTGATGCGCGCCGCTGGAAGCCGTCTGTTTCATCAATGGTTTTGGCGAGAACAGCTCTGGTAAGGCCGTAACACTTCGTTCCTACTGAACTTTTCTGTCGTCAAAATATAGCATGTGTGGCATAAACTAGCTGTGATTTTTGTACTGAGCCAGTCTAGGTCAAATTAAGCCGGGTCAGAGGAATGACGGACATCGTTGAGGTGATTAAATGTATCCGTTGTTGGCATAGTACGTCTGATCCAAAACGTATTGTGAAAATTTAGTACTCAGCATGTGAAAGAATATATTCTGACAGGCCCACTGTCACATCTTGTTTTTGTTTGTTCCAGAAACAAAACATCGGAGAAAATATCCGTGTCTTTAAGTCCCCCTTTCTCTGAGTCCATGACACCCGTCTTCCGGTCAGCAAGGAACTGAATAAAACTGAACTGAAGTAATCAACTGAACTAAAGATAGGCGAACGTAGGCTGACAATGGGCTAAGGATAAGGTGAGAGATAGGCGAGAGATAGGCTAATCGGGTTACTCTATGGTGGGTTAGAGGCGATGCACCACATTTAAAGATATTGAAGCAAGCATCAAATATGACGAAGTAAGCTCACTTATAGCTATCAGTATTTTTTTACCACATTTGAAGGTATTGAAGCAAGCATCAGATATGATGAAATAAGATCACTTATAACTATTGGTATATTGCACTTGGAAAAATTGCTCTAGACGCCGCAGCTTCTCTGTCTAGTAAATATGCTCCTCAACATATCATTGTTTGATTTCGCCATCGTACATTGCACACCATGGATTGAGATCCAATTGACGGTCGTTATGTCTGGAAATCGTGCTCACGAACCCCAAATACGAACGGCTCGACAATTATATTTTCATTGGCCTTGATCGCCACATAGCTAATGGAATGACGGGATTTGAACGATGTTATTAGGACGTCACGGGTTCCTGGATGACCTTGAAATGGTCTCCCCGAAATAGCCTGCACATCTTCGCGGACGTATGGCTCAGAAGCTAGGGGGCTTAAGTCTTACGAAGAGCAGGGGTGTGAAGTGCATCGAATGATCTACAAGATGGCTGTTCCAGTTCAAACCCTCCTACAAAGGTGGAATACTCCCTCTAAGAGATAAAACGCAGGGGCGACGAGGATTGAGGAAACGATGAGGACTTACACGGACCAAGTAAAAACGGCGCACCCAATGTTACGCACACACTTAACGTCCCTGGTACAAAAGGCCCTCCCACGCGTTGGTGGCCTGCGCGTGCCCCCACAACAAAGACAAACCTAATTTGGGGATAAAAAGTGAAGAATAAAAAGTCGTAAGTAAGATTGTTGAGCAAAAGCATAAGTGAATTCATAGGTTATAAAAAATCCTAATTACACTAAATATAGTGAAAAAGCAAAGAAAACAACTACTTACCCATTTCAAAACCGCAAATACTTATTGATGCAATACCCTGAAGTCCTCAAATCCAAAATCACGGAACATAATACTGCAGATTGAAGAGAAACCTCCATGAAACACGAAGTGGAACCTAATGAGTCAGGAGTGTAAAAACGAACTTAAGACATAGCTAGATCAAAGACATTTTTGGTTGGCTCAATCCACGCCTACCGCATATAAGACCGATCCCAAATTGCACGGGAATGCAATGCATCACATATTTTTTGCCAAACTCAAGTAGAGCTACGGAATAGGGAGTAATAGATTGATTTGCTTTCCGCTTTATCCAAGGCTATAGAAGCAATAGTGTCTGCCGATGTTCTTCTTTTAAATTTGATATCCAAAACAAAATTCGAACAGATAGCGGGGGTGGAGGGAGACGCTCTTCACCTCCGTCTCTTTCCATGCAACGTCACGTGCAACGTAATATTTTTTCCACAGACGCGGAGCACCGGCCGGCTCCGCCGCCGCCGGCTGGAGGCGGCCGTCGCTGGATGGTGTATACTGACAGCAAGAGCACCAGCGGTAGGAAACCATGGCAGACACAACACAACAGTAAACCAGGTTGCGCAAATTAAACAGGTTTAAGCAAGCATCGCACTAAAAATTAAAGAACTGCAACTGAAGTTTTCATAACTTTACCCTGATTTCACTGAGCAGCGGTAAGGTGGATCCTTTATATAAATACAGTTGCACACTGCACTTGGCTGTTATTGTGAGGATGTGGTGCCCTCCACTTGGCTGTCATTACGAGGGTGCGGTGCACTCAACAATTCTTGGTTTTCACACACAAAAAACTCACAAAGCACAATTAACCTTCATGATTAATGAAACTCATGGGAAACTGTGAGTCTCCCACTGCCCCAGGTGCACTCACTTGTCAATAGAGCCGGCAGTTACCAGCGTAGGAAATGCGCAAGAGCTGTCTAAACTAAAAAGTGGTCGCATAGAGTTCGTGTATCAAAGTCTGAAGAAAATGCAAACTGCGACGACGACCACAGGGAGGTTACATTGCACGGTTTTCCGTTGCTGCGATTGTTACCATTTTCAGCACATTTGTCATGAAAGCCTTTGTTTTGTATGATTTATTAATATTTTAATACTTGTATATGCATGCAGTTCTGTGTGAAACTATTTTCTCCACATATGACATCGGTGAGGTATTCGTTAAGATCGTAAGTTGAACTCTGCAGATTGTGTGTTCATAGAAAGAGTTCCTGTAAATTTTATTTGTAACTTTTGGCTGTTTTCATGAAAGTTTTTCTGCAGTGGCAACAACTCTTTTTTCTTCTTTTTTGATGGCATTGCCACGTGCCAATGATGTCAATAGAGAGGCAGCTACTCGTGGACAAAAGGGACACAATTAATTAAACAACCAGAACGGTCACTTGCATTATCAAAATACACACAATGATCACCAGATGAATCGGCTAGCCGAAACGGCCAGTTCAGCACCAGAAGGCTGAGTCATCAGCAATGGTGCCCGTTAAGATCTGATATAGTATGCCGACCAGACATCAGGGCTTAAACCTACGATTACAGGTGGAAGGGCATGAATGATCATCAGAATGAATTCAATCGTAACCCAAAGCAACAGCTTGTCGACTTAGCTAAGCTTTATTGGTGTGAGCTCCTAGCGACCCCAGCCCATCCATGGCGGTATGGGGGTTTGCTATGTACGCGCTCGCAGGCACATATCCAGGGTAATAAAACACAGAAGGTTAGGGGAGCATTCTAGTGAGAGCCCATCACGTAAGGGTAGTGGCGGGGTGGGGGTAAGCCTATGCATTCTCTATTTTGGCTGTGTCTATATGTCCTCGCTATTTGACTTCTGACTTGGACAGCCTGCGGCCGGTAGTAGCGGCTGTTCAATGTCAGCGAAGTCGCAAGGCAGGTGGACCATGCCAAGCATTCCGGTACATGCGGCAAATTTTCAATAAGGTTCTGCTGTAAAATTGAAATTTCACAGTAGGAAGGTGAAATCCTAGAGCAGAAACAACATTTTCGTTTTGCGTTAGCTCTGGTCCCGAACCAGAAAGGTTTTAAAGACTATGATGCAAACGATAAAACATGCCACCCAAGTACTTCTATGGATCGTAGTACGAACCGCAGTTAGGGTCATCCGGCCCCTGGCTCAAATGGAGCCCCGGGTCTGTTTTAGAGCCCGGGCCAGGTCTCTGAATGGGCCCCTGTTCCGTACTAGATCCCGTGACAGGCCAGATCCTTCTATTGTCTCACTGTGGACCACTTCATTGTCATCCCTCGTGTTTCCATGTCCATGTCAGGCAGGAGGAACTCGACCATCGCAAGTGGCTCTCTGGCATTAAGGGTCTCGTTCTGTTACTCTTCAGCAAAATGTACTTTTGGTCGACCAGGAGTCGTTTGCCGACATAGGCTCCCCTGTTAAGCACTCTGCACCTTGATACAGGGGGCTACCTTGATTCAGAGGGCTTACCAACGCAGGAGGCCTTAAGTAGCAATCACGGACGCCGGCCTCGTCCTGCTTCGTAAAAGGTCCAGGGTCCAAGCTTACTTAGAGCCCACTGTTCGGCAGTAGTGGTTTCGGATCTACAGAGAAGCCTTTGTCGTCCCGGGGACCCCGACAGGCGCAACGAGTTCCCTTTGGCTGACCTTTGAAAGCCAGGCCTTCGCCTCGGGATCGTTCCCGGCCAGACCTTCGAACCCTCCAACTGGGCCCTTGATAGTCTGTGCCGAAGGTCTCGACTCCCGAAGGGCACTCAGGACCTAGCGGGAGAATATGCCCCTGTGCATTCTCCCTCCCCCTCCCCCCCCCCCCCCGACCGGCTGATTACGCCCTGTATGTTCTGATATGTATGAAAATGCATGCTCGCCAGTGACTCGCTCTCAGAACGCAATTTCCGTGTAAACAATGGCGCCTGCGGCCCAAAGCATTCGGAAGGTGACACCAGCTTGGTTTCAAATATGGCCACTTTTGCTGGTGGATTGAATATACCGGATCCTGGTACAAAGTCTTTATTTCCTACCATATCTTGGTGATTTGTTTCACCTATTTGGTGGAGCCCCAACCTGTCTGGAGGATAATATACCTTCTGGACATTTTCATCGGGCATTGGGTGACTTAAGTAGGTATTATGTTTAACAGCTACGTTAAACCGTTGGTGAAAACGTCCATATTGGTGGCAATAATCAAATCGGTGGTGAAGTGCTCATTCTGGTTGCGATTCATCCAGTCTGATAGGCGTGTCCATTTGGGCTATGTTTAACACGCGCTCGGGCGTCCGCTCGGGTGGGGGTCACTTTGACCTCCCTGAGATTTTAAAAACAAAGAGAGCTAGTGACACCAAATTCAGTGTGTTGGCCTGCACGTGAACTCACTCGTGTAACAATTTGGGGTACCCAAGCTATGATATTCGTGTCAAAAAGGTCAAACAAGGCCTAACTCCAGGTTGGTGTCCAAAGTGCCACAATACCTAGATGTCTGTTCCAAGCAAAAGAGCTCATTTAATGTCAGTGACCTCGTTTGGCCTCCTCAAGGTCATGGTGACCAAAATCATTTCAAGATTGCTTTGAGTTTGCGTTTCAACAAGTGTCAAAAATTATGCTAGCCAGTATGGTCTTAAAAATAAAATGTTGACATGGGTCATTGTGAGTTAGTGGCTTATCCTGACCTTTAAGAAGTCTATGGAAGATGTAAAAATGGTTCCTGTTATAAATAAATTTGAAATGACTACCAGAAACTACCCCAATACAGCAAGCTCTTAAGAAAATAAACAGGCGGTTTTAACCTAAGTCTGAAGTTCATACTTGACTCTAGGTCAATGGAATTTGTTTATTCAATTGTTGTGTTGCCTAAGAAGTTATCTCATCACATGTATGAGATAAGACACGTGTGACTTTATCTAACACCCCGTTGTTACATCAGATTGAACGATACCCTAGAAATCGTCTTAGAAGCTGTCTGACTTTGGCCTGCCGTAGGTCAGTGACCTTACGAGGTACATCTGAATTATTATACCAAACTATTCGTTATCCAAGGGTCTACAGCCACGCAAAATTTGGCGCGGCTACGCCACTCTGCTCGGAAACTATCCCAGAAAAATATTTGGGGGGGGAAAATTGCCCCCCTCCCCGGGCGCGTGTTAATTCATTTTTGGTGACCGGTCGATAGGGAGCAAGGACAAAAAATGATTGCTCTCTGCTTTCCAGGCCGTATCCCTGAAGCGGTGCGCTGACCGTTGTGGGGTGGAACATGAGTAGTGGTATGAGAGATATGTGGATTAGTTCAAAGCTACCATGTGGTTTTTAGGTGGTGTGATTCCATGATGAATAAACTTAAGGACAGCAGACATCACATAGGTGGCTGGCTGTGGTTTTTCAATGAGAAATATGACACTGGCAATAGTGATGTGGTGGAATGATAATTGAGTTAATGTACGTTGTGATAAATTGTCATTTCTCATGAATTGAGGCATTCAAGAGGATTTCAATTTTGTCATTACAAAGCTATCAGTTGATGCATGCAATTTTAATGAAATAGCCCACAGTCTATTAAGATGAAGTAGAAGGGGTGAAACACTTGGAGCATTTTGGTGAAAGGCAAGTTTAATTTTCACTCTCATCGTTTCCATTTGTACTTGAAAACTGCTATCACGGTGCTCAAGATCTACTTTTGTGCAGCATAAATTTCATTTTGCAGCTACTCTGACTGCTACTGTCTGAGTGGCATTGCTGGCGTTAGTCAAATAATGCTATGTATCAAATAAGATGAACATGTTATTCTATGCACTTTTTCATGTAGTGGTCTAAAATTAAGGTGAAGCAACAAAATGTGCATTACAACAAAGTACCACTTGCGAGTTAGCACGCGCCCGGGTGGGGGTAAATTGACCCTCCCCCCACGAAGGTTTTTCCAAAATGGTTTCCGTACGTCGCGGCGTAGCCGCGCCAAATTTTGCATAGAAATAGACAATTGAAAAGCAATTCGTTTGGTGTAGAAACATAAGATGAGCCTTGTAAGGTCGCTGACCTATGGCAGGTCGAAGCCAGGCCATGGTTTCAACGAAGTCAATTTTTAGGGAATGCAACAGCGGAGTGTTAGACGAAGCCATACATCTCTGAGATGCTTTCTTAGGCAACACAACAATTGAATGAGCAAATTAAATTGACCTATGGTCAGATATGAAGGTCAGACCAAGGTCAAAACCAAACTGTTTTCTTATTATATGGCTCGCTGTTGGATAGTTTCTGTTGCTCATTTCGAATGCATTGATAACATAAACTTCATTATACATCTGCCGTGGACTTATCATAGGTCAGAATAGGTCACTGGCATTAAGTGGCAAATGTCAACATATCGTTTTTATGAACATACTGCCTAGCTTAATCTCTGTTGCGTATTGAAATGAAAAACTCAAAGCAGACTTCTATGATTTTGGTCACCATGACCTTCGAAAGGTCCAACAGTGTCACTTCCCTTGAAAAAGCATGTGACCTTTTGCAATCAGGTATCTAGGGTTCTGGGAACACTTTGGAGACCAGCTTGGAGTTTTACTTTGTTTAACCTTATTTGACCTGAAGGTCATGACCTAGGAGGCTCAAACTTTGACCTAAGTGAGTTTACGTACAGGTCATACCCTGTAAATTGGGCTGGGCTGGGCTGGGCTGCGGGCCGATATTTGGGGAGAAAATTGGATCTGTAGTCTGATGACATCACAGCGGTCCGCCGTCGCTGGATGGTGTCTGAAGTCATCGCGACAGGTGAGAGTCAGAAACCGTCACTGAGGGTAAAGGGAAACAAGAGCTATGTTTTGGTGGAGGATCCCGTGCCATCTTTTAAGCCAATCACTGAGAGAATAGCGATCATCGGCGCGTTTAAGTTTTTCCACAACCAGAGCTATCAATCATTGTGGCTTGAATCCATCATTGCCACATGGCTGGTGACATTACTGAAATCATCAGCGGTCCATCACTGAAGTCACCATACTTGCTACTGATGAAGCAGCAAGCGTGTTGCTCTTCAGACCGAACCTGGCCAGGGCGTCTTCGCTCGGTGATTGATCGTGGTTGCAGTGGTGGGTCTAGCCCACCAACGCAGCATGGCGCGACGGAAATCCAACATGAGCTACATCTGATTGTATGTTTGCACTGAACGTGCTGTTATTGGTTTGGGCCACAAACACTGACGAAAAAGAGAACTTAAAATGCCGACATAAAACTAAACGTCTGAAACACAGACAGCGAAGCTGATTTTCCAAGCCTGAAGCTGTTCATGTTTCAGAAACATTCACGGAGATACCAGCACTACAGAAGACTCTCCGACGTCAACACAGATGACATGAGGTGTAGAGACGAGGGAGAACAGTTGGCTTCACTTCAGCTGCCAGAACAGCCAATCTCAGCGTTTAAAGGGAGTATTCCGCATTTATAAGGAGTTTTGAAATGAAGTAGCGATCTTAAAAGGCCTTTCGGTGCTGTTCGAAATCTTTCCCGTCTTAAGACTCAAGCCACTTTAGTTTTTGAACTACACGCCTGCGAAAATACGTAAAGGTTTATCGGGGAGAGCCTTTCAATGTCACCTTGGCATTCATGACTTCACAAAAGCGTCATTCGAATCCTGTCATCATATACACCACACGGCGATCAAGGCCAAGAAGTTTAGTCGTTGAAGCGTTCGTATCTGGCATTCGTGAGCGCGATTTCCAGATATAACGGTCATTATTTGGCTCTCAGTCAATGTTGTGCAAGGCTCGATGACGTAATTAAACCGTGACGCATTGAGGAGCGTATCTATTCAACAGAATTGTTCTGTCTAGAGAAGTATTTTTTACTTAAAAGTATACCAGTAGTTATAGGGGCGCTTGTTACTTCATATCTGACGCTTGCTTCAATTTCTTTCAATGTTAAACATTCACTATAAATGTTCCAATGAGGATGATCTCACCGAAACCTGGCATGATGCTGCCGCACGTGCCATAACGTAGTCTGCACCAGGGGCTTCAGCGCGGCAGCACTTTGCTTCAGGCGCGCACTTTCTCCACGCTGTAAACAACACTCGCTCCTGTCGCCCGGTTCAGCTCTGCTTGGCTCGTGGCTGGCGACCCTGCCATTGATCTGGTACCGGCCATTGCGCGGCCGTGTCCCGCCGGCGTGTCGTTGACCTGGCCGTGCCCCTCCCCCTCCCCCTACCTCCCCCCCCCTCCCCCCGCTCCCCGAGCGGCGCTGGCCGCCGACGGCCGCAGCGGCCGTCTCCCCAAGCGATCGTATCCGCAGAGGCCATTTGCACAAAATTGGCTCACCGCCCGGTGGAGGGCTATCATACCAACATTACAGCCGTAATATTGAAATGCAGAATATGCCAGATAAGGCCGGATGACAATAAATTCGCATGTATCTGGTGATAGGGAGGAGTGGAGCGGGCGCCGGCGTTGAGCCGCCCGTCAGGCTCGGACGCATGATGGCCAGTAGCATGGCACGGCTGAGGCGGAGGCAGAGCCAAACACTCGCTCTTTTCCGGGAACATTTCAAACAATGCTGGGAGCATTTCCAGCTAACTGGCGGTCAGGAGTGCACCGACAGATATTTTGAGTTATTTACTCCTAACCCTGGATGCGGTATCCCGTTGCCGGAAATTACCCAGCAGCCGTACCAACGCGAGTGCATGCACCCAGCGCCACGGCTGTTTGGAGAGCCGCACGTGCCGTCTGTGGGCCGGCGTCAGCCAACGAGCCCGAACGCCGTTCTGTGCTCATCAGCGCTTCCGTTAATTAACTCCCGACACCCACCGACCTCAGCGACAGCTTTACATTCTATAAATATTGGATAATTTGGCGGCGACGTTCAGACAAGCGCCACTGCGTATACATTACGTACACAGCTTTGTACTCGCTTCCTCTGCTCTGCAATTCAGTTATGTTTTCAATGTCACTTCCGTTATTTCCCCATCACTTTAATCTGTTAGTCAGTTAGCCTGTCAGTCTTTTTTCTCTCTTCCCTGTCCTTCTGTATCCCAACAAAACCGGTGGCCAGACAGATGCTTGGCGGATATCAGTTCAAGTCTTACAGCGCATATCAGTTCCAGAAAGTAGAAGCCTGCTAGGCTTACAAGCCAGTTTCTGTCCCTCGTGGCGGACAAGCCAATAACACCAACCCGTACGATTTTACATTTCTGTGCTCAATGCTCTCAGCAAGGGGCAGCAGCGCGGTGCTCCGCATTATGAAACGCTTGGAGACGAGTTGGAGTCAGAAGTGTGGCGACGCTGAGCCGGAAGCACGCCTCCGGCTGCGGTGGCGACACCGTCCATCCCATGTCACCTCAGACGAGTGCGCAGCGGAAAAGTTTGTAATGTGCAGTCGTTAGCCCAGCTGCGGAGATCTGGGATGAAAATTGCCCCCAGGGCCCACGGCCATTAGCGTTATTAATCAGGGAAGCAGATGGTGGTTGTTAATCGGAACATTTTCTACGTGTGCGATGCATATGGCTCACGGGCACCATAGATCCATCGAGGTGCTCTCGTGGGATGCTCGGGTTTACATTATATCGCAGAAATTGATCAAGAGGGAGATTGGAAGCACCAATAGCCAGCGACAGACCTGTGATGTATGCACAACACCAATCATCTGTAAGCCTCACCGAGATTCATGAAAATGATTTGTTGGCTAGGTGGAATTGGTTTCCTACGGCAGTGCTCGACTAGAATAACGCCTACAACCCGACACTCAATACATCGTAACCAAAATTAAGGCAAGTTATTCTCGCCGGGTCATAGAAAATTGTACGTATTTGCAGCACCATGCTGTGCTTGTTGCCTTTGGAAACCGTTCAGCCTGGATGGGGATGCGTGACTGCTGTTCAGCCTGGACAGAGATGGGCGACTGCTGTTCAGCCTGGATGGGGATGCGTGACTGCTGTTCAGCCTGGAGAGAGATGGGTGACTGCTGTTTAGCCTGGATGGGGATACGTGACTGCTGTTCTAATCCCAGAAATCCTGTGCGAAAGTAACGCTTACTTTATTTGGGGCAACAAAACCATGATCCGTTGGGAAAAGCATAACTATTATATGCTTTCGTGGGCAGATTTAGAGATGCAGCTACATCGTTTTTATGTGTGCAGCAGTGGCTAACCACTCTAGTAAATCAGTCTAAGTAACTATTCCAATATCCTTTTAAAACGTGAGTGGATTAATAGATTTAATTATATTTTTCATGTGCACAATAGAATTCCAATCATTTGAGCAGTTGAAGCTAAGCTATTATGGCAGTATCCTTTTGAAGCATCTTTGAAGGGAGTGTTCCACATTGTGTGGGGTTTAAGCTGAATAAGCCATCTTGAAGACCTTTCGGTGCTGTTCACAATCCTGACCTCCTTAAGACCTAAGCCCCTTCAGTTTCTGAGCTATACGCCCATGAAAAAGGGGAGAGGTATATTGGGGAGAGTATATCAAAGCCACCTTAGCATTCCTGACGTCATAGTAGCGTCATTCAAATCCTACCATTCCGCAAGCCATCCGGCGATCAAGGCCAAGAAAATGGTACTTGTCGAGGCGTTCATATTGCCGTTCGGGAGCACGATTTCCAGACAAAACGGCCGTCAAGTGGCTTTCAACCAATATTATGCAAGGTACGATGACGTAATGAAACAATGACGTTTTGAGGAATATATTTACTAAACAGAGAATTGTGCTGCATAGAGCAGTCTTATCCACTTGAAAAGCATACCAAACGTTATAAGTGAGCGTGTTTCATCATATCTGATACCTGCTTCATTATTTTTAAACGTGAAACTTTCCATTCAAACAACTCTCCACCTTTTCTTTTTCAAGATCTAATATCTCTTTTTCTCCACGCGTGCAAACACATTTCAGCAAAACAGCGGCCTCTCCACCGGCAAGGTACAACACTAGGGTTCTGCCTGCGTCAGTCGGCGGGCGGCGGGTGGGGCACGCGTCACTATCGACGTCAGACTGCGCGGTGCCACTCGGCGGTGGCGAACGTGGCGCACCCAGTGCCGGTCGAGCTCGCTCCGCCCAGCTTCGTCGGAATGGGGCGATGTGGGCACGCCAGTGCGGTGTCGACACTCCCCTACTTTGCTTCCTCTCATCGGGGTCTGGTTCTCGTCTCGGATCTGCGCTCTCGCGTTTCAATCTGGAACTCTCGCCCGCGCCTGGGAATGCCGTGTGTCGATCCCCCACTTTGGTTTTGGAATGATTTGGAAGCTTATGAAATAGCAAAACGCACCTCATTTTTCAATTTTTTTTACCCATTAAACCCACCAAGCCTGGCTCATAATCCTAAAGCTCGCAGGTTCTTGCAGGTCAGAAATTGGCGGGTAGGCGGGCTGAAAAGTTGGGTCTCCACCTCGGACACCATCCAGCGACGGCCGCCTCCAGCCGGCGACCGCAGAGCCGGCCGGTATTCTTCGTCTGTGGAAAGAATGTAACGTTGCACATAATTTGGCGTGGAAAGGGACGAAGGTAAATATGGCCTCGGCTCCACCCGTGCTATCTGTTCCGATGATCGGCCATCGCTACCTTCAGCCTGCAGCCCCAGTCCCGCTGCCGGGCAGAGCTGGAGAACTGCACCTCTGCCCGTGGCACACCGACACGCGGCAGGCTCTGGGCCACACAGACCGTTACCCGGCTGGGCGCACTGCACGCCAGAGTTGAGCTGCCAAGTTGCGGGCGGAAGCTCGGCGGGGACCTCATAACCTGTCGTCGTCCAGACCGGTACAACTGTACTGGTGCTGCCACTCTCTCGAGATCGCCAAAGGCCACGCGGGTTGGACGGAGCTGCATAGTTCTGGAGCAGGCCACACGCTATCGCCCGATGCGGAGTGCTGGAGGCGTTATTTCCGAGAAGCGGAAGAGGACTTTCAGCCGACAGACGGTGTTGGGGTCGGCCATGTGCCATGCGCCTTGGGATATATCATGAGTCGTGGCTGCCTGCAGCCCTCTGGACGGAAGCGTGTCGTCTTGCCGTGGCCGACAGGTAGAATCGGAAAACCTTTTCGGAGTTGACCCATTCATTTCTCATGCTTAATGAAGCAGAAAGTTCCAGCAATTCCCATTTCTATCATTTACCATGCAGAACATGGACGATCGTATGAAGGTCTAGTACGTAGAGAAATTAATTAAGGACAAACCAGAGTGTAGGTCATATGCATATGACCAAGATCGAAACCTATGGCCGTACCACGAACGATCCGAATGATGACCGCACAATTGGTGGACTCCAGCTCACGGTCTGTGATGCGCGCTTCCGGATGGGTATGGCGATGCATAACCAGCTCTGACACCAGGGACTTATTCACGTAGTGGCTTCCGGGCCATTTCCTCCTTTGGAAATTGATTTAGTTTAAAGTTATGTGCTAGAATGCATGTTGACATGACTAAAATCGGACTGGACACGTCAAAACTAGATCGAGAACGCGCGACGCTGTTTTACGCCATACGAAGTACAGCGGGGCGCTCAACTTGGTTCTCATTTTAAAAACTTTGTGTTTGTGGTCCCCTCTCCCAATCATAAAATCCTGCTCACGCCCACGCCTACGATTGTCTGAGCCACCGTCCCTGCCGCCTCGTCGGAATGACTGTGAATTTTACATTTGTCGCAAACAAGCGCAATATAATCAAATTATATCGATTGTCCTGTTCCATCCGTTTGTTGCAGATGGGGTTCACCAGATCCACAGACATGGATGGCTGAGGTGTCCAGAAGTGCTGTGTGACTTATTATTCTATTTTAATAAGCCTAACGGTGGCGGAACAGTGTCTCAGAACTAGGGAATTTCAAGGTTTGCTAATTGTATGTGCAAATACGACGCTTCTAAACGTCACACAGCATTTCTATGTAACATTGTCCACCTTGTCCACCATTGGAGGCCTTTTGTTTGATACCTGAGCTGGTTATAATCGCACATCTTCTGTACTGCTGCCACTGGTCGTGCCTTCTGTCGTAAAATGTATACCCGTTCTCGCACCGGTAGTCAGAGTTCGCCAAGTCCGTACCGATTACATTGGTGTGCCTGCTTGGTTCGGGTGCCTGTTTGGTCGGCTCACCCCACCCAGAGGGTGGCTTCTCTGTGGAGATGGTTAAAGGAGGATGTCGCAGACTCACAATCCCCCTGAAAACTGGCCGGGCCCATTAGACTCACAGATATATCCAACTGGTCTCTACCCCTTGATTTCTTTCGTTGGCTTAACGCACGGTTGTTTGTGTAGCGGAGCACGGAGGAAAAAAGTCCTCCCCCCCCCCTCCTCCGTTTCTCTATTTATGGATGACGGCGCAGAACAAAGCTAACAGTTATGAGCTACTGAGCAGATAATGCGTGTGTGTTTTTAGTTGCGTGGTGTTTCCCTGCGGCACGGAGATCACGGTATTACGCTTACACGGTATTTTCTCGGCACGGAGATCACGGTATTACGCTTACACGGTATTTACTCGGCACGGAGATTACGGTATTACGCTTACACGGTATTTACTCGGCACGGAGATCACGATATTACGCTTACACGGTATGTGCTCGGCACGGAGATCGTGTAGAGCAGACGCCGCTTCGCTCCTCGCTGCGTGTCACGATGTCTACTCCTGATCCGACCAGCCGCCTCAAGCCCCACTAACACCAGCATACTAAAGAGCTGCTTAGCTGGCGCTTTAAGTGTAATAGATCGTTGCAATAAACTGGTGTATTGGGGCGGGGGGGGGGGGGAATCGCGGAACAAATTCACAAAGTAGATTTATGGAGAACAGCAGCACGTCAGTACACAGCACCGTATCACACATGCGTAAACAACTATACGCGAACATGGGAGAGGTGACACCATTCTCAGTCAGACAACGCAAGTCTGCGCTTGACTCCTGGCCGAGTCGCAAAGGATGATGTAATGTTTTTCGTTGAATTATGGGAGAATCAATTCCTTGGTATTTTCTGGTGAGCTTTACTCGGACTTAAAGCAACCAGCCCGTCGCGGAATCCGCTCACATTGAAATGTAAGACACAGCGCATACTCTCTGTCAAGGTATCTGTGCTTTATATGATTTTATTAAGTCCATAGAAACGCATCACCATAAATTTGTGTCGAGTGAATCGGCTGCGTTGGAGTCTATTTCCGAATCCAACCACATTTCCCTAAGAGTCAAATTCAGCTCAATGTTGCACTGCACTGGTCGGAGCCAGAGTCAGAATAAATCACATGCTTCGTAAGCCAGAGTCATAATAATTGTTGTGCTTTGTGATTCAGAGTCACTATGCATTTCGCTTTGGCGGAATCAAACACATATATGGAAAGCACACCTGCGCGCTTTTTTTTTAGGAAACATCACGCGTTCTAGGTGCTGTTTAAAAAAATCACATGAAGTGAAGCCAACGCATTAAGACCATTTTCGCAAGAGGTTGCATTCAGAGAGATCAAAGTTGGTTTTGGTCTCCTAACATTGTCATTTGGTGAGACCTGTGGCAGTCATGACTGAATATTTCGCTGTCCCTTTTGCTATTGTGAACCTCCATTATGTCTTTGTAGACTTCTCCCCTCGAAAAAGATGTGACATACGTCTAAGCACATTTCAATTTTCAGATAGCAGTGTTTTTAAGATGCTACTTAGCCTAGATGCTTGCTCTGCAATGGGTCCTGGCAGAATGCAGCACTGTTTTCTGAAGAGCTGTGCATTGATCCAGAGTAAGCTATTGTTCTTAAAGGGACCGTTCCACATTTGCATGGGCTTTTTAATCGAGATAACTATTTTCAAGATCATTCCTTGCAGCTGATAATTAGGGCCTTCTTAAGACTTCAAATTCTCTCGTTTTTTTTTAGCTAGGTGAACGCGAACTTGGGCAGACTATTACCTGTCGCCTAGCTTGAGATCACCTGCAGAAGCATGACGTCAAAGAAACATCACACGAATTTGGTTTCCTGAATGGTCATAATGTATTCAAGGTTCAGAAAAACATTTTCACTGATTTATTAATGACTTAAATGCGTCAGCACAAATTGCCGTACCAACGGACATGGTTAGCTCTGAATCAGTGCTTCCAGCATTGAACACAAGTTTTGCCCACGAACCGCGTTTTGCCATGCATAATAAAGACATTTGGGCCGTGGTTCTAGTTATGACGGAAGTGACCCTGAGGAAGCGACTCTACGTAAGGATAGCACCGTAACCGATAATGCAATCTCAAGTAAAAAAAGCATGTCATCGCAGACCAATGATCAAGAATACTGTGAGAAAGGAGCCGATACACGCACAAACGATAGTAGGTGAATTCCATGCGCACAAATTAACAACCCACCCTGTGGCAAGTTAAAGTTTTACAAAGGAGTCAGGCTTCTCCACTCTAGTAACAACTCTGACACGGCCGGTCTGGTGGCGACTCTGATGTCATAAAAGCGTTTGACGTCATAAAACTAACCGGTGAAATGTTGTTTTCTAGAGCGGTCCTTTGCACTTAAAGCTTACCAATAGTAAGAAGTGCGTTTTTTAATCAGCTCTTGTATGTGTCTCCTTGCCTGAAAGCCTGGAACATTCGGTTTAATATCCAACCACAGTATCATGTAAGATGATATGCCACATGAATGAAAAGAATGAGAAGTTATGCGATATTCAAAACATGATCACGCTATGGCCCACTTAACTATGGGCCAATAGCCCTGACATTTGTTGCTTGAAAGTGCATGGAGCAGCTATTGGTGGACGCTTGTATATGAGCACTGAGCAATCCACAATATTCTCTGACTAGAACAATTTGGCTTTCCCAAGTCTTTCTACAATGGACCATCATCTTCTGGTATCTTACAATGATGTGTCTATCTGCATGGAAAGCAGGCTGGCTGTTGACCTAATTCTTTGCATACATGCATGGTGTAGTCATGCATGGTCAGACGGCCATCACCGACAAGCGTGGGAGGAAGTAACCACCATCGGCAGAGAGCAACACTGGAAAGTCAGGAAGACCAAGAAGGCAGCACCGTGACATTGACTAACAACCCCATCAGCAAGCTAAGTATGGACATAAGCCCAATAATGGCAACGAATTCTGTGGAGAAATCACCGTAATAACATCATATCCAGGAGATAAATGACATCAAGTTCTAACACCGAAACATTGTTCGTCGCGGTTACCTCAGGTGGTAGAGCACTGGATTCGCAATCAAGAAGACCCTGGTTGAAAGCCCAGCATTTTCGAGGAGAGGATTCGGGCTGTGACGTATATATGACTTAAAGCCAAGCACCATGCAGTTCTTCTCAAGACTCCCAAACACCTGACATTGGCCGGAGAACTAGCTGCCCGAAACGTTGCGTAACTTACACATCAGACGAGGACGATGGTCCGGACAGTGACTCCATCCGTGAAGAGATTCTTCGGTCACTGCTGGGTAGATGGGTGAAATCGCTTCCCGGAGTATGTTGTCACGTCCCCATGTCTAATATCTTTCAAGCCTTTTCTTGCAATGACACTGGTAGCGAAGCTTGTTTGCTTTCTGAAGTGACAACCGGTTTACCTCATGCCTTATTCGTTCTTTTTCCGCAACTGAAACGCGTTCCGCGCGTACTCTATACAAGCTGGATCTGAGGGCTTAACGCACCCTCTTATCTCTTTTGTCCACATCCAGATCAAATCCATCAACAAACATTTTCTCTTTTTCTGGCTGTGATCAACTAACTGACTCTGAATACCCACCTATGAATTCAAAAATTATGTCTTCTCTGAGGCGTTACCCATGCGGGCATGGTCGTTCCAACATCATTTATTATAGCCTCGTATGTGGACATTCATAAAGAAGTTCATGCGTCTTTTCCTGTCTGGGTCTCTAACTTTCTAACAAAAAATAATCAGCCTATCAGACAAGGAACCCTGTCAGGTGAGTGAACCAGATGAGTGGACCGGAATATTTCGTATCACTGCATCCCGAGACCTAACCAATCTGTACAGTTAGCGGTCAAGGACTCGCGCGGTTGACGACGGATTGTCTCTTAGGTAAATGTGTTGCCATTTAGCCTGCATCATGATATTCAGGTATGAGACGGCGGGGAAAAAACTTCGTTGCGTATTTATGATAAGTGCCCGTAGCCGCACGACGGAAGTTTATTCACGCAAAAGAAGCAGTGGTTTTGGCGCACCGTTCAGGGACTGTACGAACACCCAGCGCAGTTTTGGCACACCGTTCAGGGACTGCACGAAAACCCAGCGCAGTTTTGGCACACCGTTCAGGGACTGCACGAACACCCAGCGCAGTTTTGGCACACCGTTCAGGGACTGTACGAACACCCAGCGCAGTTTTGGCACACCGCTCAGGGACTGTACGAACACCCAGCGCAGTTTTGGCACACCGTTCAGGGACTGTACGAACACCCAGCGCAGTTTTGGCACACCACTCAGGGACTGTACGAACACCCAGCGCAGTTTTGGCACACCGTTCAGGGACTGTACGAACACCCAGCGCAGTTTTGGCGCACCGTTCAGGGCCTGTACGAACACCCAGCGCAGTTTTGGCACACCGCTCAGGGACTGTACGAACACCCAGCGCAGTTTTGGCACACCGTTCAGGGACTGTACGAACACCCAGCGCAGTTTTGGCACACCGTTCAGGGACTGTACGAACACCCAGCGCAGTTTTCCCTGCGAAAACACCATGCCCATTTGCGCTGTGGACAGTGCAGGCGCGGTTGGTCGCGGCTGAACTGACCGGGTCTGTTCCGCGGCGGATTTCCATTCAGCGCCAACGGGCGGCGTCTGGCTGGCCGCTGGATCAGCCGCGCTTCTGTTGACCTTTTCAGTCGCGGGTCACGCCGTGAACTTCCGGGGCGACGACACAAAGACTCAGGCAGAGGCAAATCCCGAGGGGAGGGGGGCCACAGGGCCAAGCCCACCCCCTTGGGCCTCGAGGGGCTTATTGGCTTCAAGGGGGCCTGTAGCCGGCCGAACAGGTATAGTTTTTTATACCAGACGTAACAAACTTAGACATTTCTGGACCTTCAGGTGACCAAGAACAGTTGCAAGCAAAAGTGAAGGACCCACGAAAAGTCCAAAAATCTTCAATGATTAAAAAAGCTGTGAATTGGGTATTCTAAGCCTCATTGCACTGTCTAGGGACCCTATGCTGTTGCTGGGAGACCAATATGTCCGTTTGTAGAAACATTCCGCTCGTTACGGAGCCTTCCACGTCGCCCTTGCTTTCTTTGCATGGGCTCGGAGGGACCTGCACTGCTGCAGGATCCTTCCTGCCAACATGCTGGGACACTCTTGCCAGCAGCATGCCAGCACACTCTTGTCAATCAAAGGCACTTCCACGGGTTCTTTCCATTTGCCAGAAAGGCTTTGTGGGCTATAGCCGGGACCCCATATCTTAACCTGCGGGGTGCTCTCGGCTGCTCAGGGGCCCTTTGCGTGAGTCTCAGTTAACCTATCGACACTCTCCCAATATGCCCAAGGGCCCTCTACATTGGTCTAGGGTGCTTCCAACTTTCTGTCACTTGCTTAGGGCTCTGCACTTTTGTCGGGGCCCATCTGATAGCCTGCTTGGGCACACTCGGTCGTTCGGGGGCCTTCCACACTAGGTCTTGGGTACTTGTTATATGAGTGGGAGGGGACTGCGCTCTTGTGAGAGGCCTATCTGATGACCTGCTCGGGCACACTCGAACGTCTGGGACCCTCTTTATTGGGTTTTGGGCACGTCCTATTTGCATGGGGTTCTACGCACTTGTCGGGCCCCTCTGTTTGCATCCTCGGCCACGCTGGACTGCTCGGGGGGCCCTGCGCACCGGGTCTTGGTGTTTGAATTTAAGGTTTTGCGCTGCTATCGGGGTCATCTAACAACCTGCTCGGGTACACTCCATCTTTTGGGGGCCCTTCACACTGGGTTCTGGATACCTTTTATTTGAATGGAGGGCCCTACTCTCTTGTTGGCGCCCCTTCTGATAAGATGCTCTGACCCATCCGATTGTTGGTGGACCTCTACATCTGGTTTTGAGTACTTCTTACTCGTATGGAGGATCCTCCACTCTTTTCTGGGGCTCTCTATGGCAACCTGCTCTCGTAAGCTCGATCACTCAGGGGCCCTCTGCATTGGATCTTGGGTACTTTCTATTTGAATGGAGGGCCTTACGCTCTTGACGGGGGACCTATATGTCAACATGCTCGGACACACACCTTGCCCTACACCTTGTGTCCTCAGCATTTCTTATTTGAATGGATGGCGTCATGTTCTTGGCGGGCTCCATCTATTAAGCTGCTCGGGCTGGTGGCGGATGCAGAAGGGAAGAAGCAAGGGATCATGCTCCCCGGACCATGCCGAGGGGATCTGAAGGCTCCGAAGAGGCCCATAATCGGCCGAACGGACGCAGTCTTCTAACAACAAAAACACAACAAAATTGGACGCCTTTGGGTCTACAGACGACCAGGAATAATTGTTAGTAAACGGTTAACTCTTCGCTGATTGAGGTCTTGTGTAGGGAAATTTTGGGGCTTATTACGCTGTCCAGAGGCATTACGCTGTTGGTTTCCATGGCCCTATATACCTACACGCCGAATCAATCTGATCGCTAACGAGCTTTCCACGTTGCTCTTGATCTCTTTGCATTTTCTTGTAGGGCCTAACGCTGCTGTTGGGACACTGTCTGCTTCTACACCTGGGTACTCTTGATCGATGCAGGTTTCCCTCCACGGAAAATCCTGGAAGTTTTCTTCTCCCTATTCGGCCGAAAGGCTCTACACGCTTTTTCCGGGGCCCCACATGCCACGGTACGCCCAGATGTTCAGAGTCCCTTCATGCTAGTCCTGGGTTCCTTCCACTTGCTTGGAGGTCCTTGTGCTGTTGCTGGAGCTCCAATAAGGTAAGACACCGAAACACTCGATGCTCAGGGGCCCTCTAATTTGACCAGGGGGTCTTTCCCTTCGATTTCATTTGCGGAGAATCCTTCACTCATATTGAGGCTCTTTCTGTTATCCTGTCTGTGCTCTCTTGATCGTGCAGTGGTCTTAAGTAATGACCTTGGATAATTCCCTTCGCTCAGAGGGTACTGTGTTCCGGCCGGGACCTTGTATGCCAGCCTGTCGGAGCACTACCGATCGCTTAGGGCCCGCCACATTAGTTTTGTTTTGTTTTGTTTTTTGCTTGTTATGACAACCATATACTTTTTGATGGAAGCCACCTTGTTGGCCTCCTGCGGCACCCATGATCGCTCAGGTTCCGTCCTTACTGGGGCCGGTGCCTTCGCCCTGGAAGAGCAGTCGGATATGCGCTGATGAATTATTATGCGTAATTGTCGAATTACGCGTAATGTACCGCCGACGTGTCATGTGTCATTTCCATCGGCCCTTGAGTGTGTTACACTTATAATACTAACGCATCATATTCTTAACATATTCCGAGTTTTAGCATATTTTTTACTACTTTATAACAGAGGAAAAAATATGCATAAGTCATCAGCCATCAGCTGATTACATCGCCCAGTCGGCTAGCCGTAAATAAGCTAAGAATGAAGTCCGTGCTCGGTTTTGATGGCTGTTAACAGCCAACTCGAGTTAATTTTCCTTGTTGTTCCGAAACACTTACCCCAAATTACAGAAATTGACATGATCAGTAGATGGATGAGCTCAATGAATATGCATACGTAGCAAGCCTAGTTTTATAGGGCTGCGCGCAGTAAGATGGGTTTCTGTATTATATTACATATATATATATATATATATATATATATATATATATGTATAGATGTATATATGTATGCTATATACCATTTGTCTTCAAGTGTAATGACCGGAACGCAAAGATATTTTTAGGGGCGTCCCAAACTCTAGGGGGCCCACAATGTTGTGTGCTCCCCTCCCCTTGGCGAAATCCTGGACCACCCCTGGACGCAGGCGGGATTGCGGAGGGAGAGGTGCACTGCCGCGCAGGGTCCGCGCATACCATTCAGACCGCTCATAACGGCTCAGGTTCGTGTGTGGTGTGAAGTAGAGCTCTCCATGGCCTGTAAACCATCGGGACCATAGGTTAACCAACGATAAACCCATGGGTGCTTACAAGGAGTGAATTGGGCAACAGGCTGGTTTGGAGGCATTTTTCAGAACGCTCTGGCCTTAAGCATGGTTATGGGTAGATGCCCTCTGCAGTTATGCAAGCGGCAAACATAGCGGGTTCGGGTGGAAAGCCTTTCTAATCCCTTCCATTATTTAGCACCGAAACTCTTGAGCATGACAGACGGATACGCGTAACGCTGACCTATTTGACGCGGAATAGCTGGCAGACGGATGGGCGCGGCTGACACTGAGAGAAATGGCTAACTGGCAAACGGAGGGCCTTGCCAAGACCACGAGGAATGGCTGGCTGACAGATGGGCGGGCACGGCCAAGACCACGAGGAATGGCTGGCTGACAGACGGGCGGGCACGGCCAAGACCACGAGGAATGGCTGGCTGGCAGACGGGCGGGTACGGCCAAGACCACGAGGAATGGATGGCGGACGGACGGACGACGGGCACGGTCATCACTAGCAGCAGACATGTGTCTAGATCCCAATAGTGGGTCAAGGATGCCGTAAGGCTCCATGTTAATGAAATTTTTGGGATCTGATCCTGGCATCTTTTTATTACCTCCAAGTACATGCACTAGCAAGGAATGGCTGGCGGACGGGCAGGGTCGGGCACGGCCAACACCACGAGGGATGGCCGGCGGACGGGCAGGGTCGGGCACGACCAACACCACGAGGGATGGCCGGCGGACGGGCAGGGTCGGGCACGGCCAACACCACGAGGGATGGCTGGCGGACGGCCAGGGTCGGGCACGGCTAACACCACGAGGGATGGCTGGCGGACGGGCGATCCCGGCCAGCGATACGATCAGGCAGAGACAATGACACCCGACAAGGCAACTACTGTGAAGACTGCTGCACTGTTTTGCAGTGATGCACGTAATCGCAGTCATTCCTGCCGAGCTTAGGATCGTTTTGGTGGCGCCAAATCCGGCCGCACATGACACACATTTCCCAGAGTTCTTAGAAGCGCTAGAGTCAAGGTAAATGTTGGATTTTTTTCTCTGAGCAAGACCGGAGCCCTTATGGATCTTAACATGTTAAGTGAGCAGCAATAACATGGTTATATGATCTTTTCTCCATCCCATTCACGTTAAGAAATCTGGTCGCGCATAACAGGACCGGTTGATTCACCCACCTGGTACTCCCCTGCAGGGCAAATGTGTTTCCCTTACCCATAAGCAGTTTCGCATTCTTTACACCAGATATTCCAACAGCACACATTACTTACGCTGTAGGTATAACAGGGGCTGACAGCATGGTCTGACAGGAAAATGCTTATCATTTCCAAATTTTACCAGTTTGCAGATGATGGCGCTGGTGTTGAGAGTGGTCTCTTACATACAACACCACACGGCTGCCATTTAATATTGTGGGGACATTGAGCAGATGCATACGTTTTACGCCTCCTCTGTGGCGCAGTCATTGCGTACAGGCGAAGAAAGAAACTGAGTGGGAGAGAGCGACGGCGTGCGGACATGGGAAGAAGGTGGGGGCGGGAGAGTGGGTGGGGACAGGAGAAGATCGCAGGAATGCATAACAGCGCTCTATTTAAAACAGGGCAGGGTAATGCCATAACTGATAGATCCTCGTCAGAGCCGGCAGAAGCACAACAAGCACACGCATTCTCTGGTACACACTCGTCCTCATTTAAACCGGTTTGAACCATAGAAATGCATGCATTTTCCTTAGGCCGAGTAAGGTCAAGAAGCAATGTTTGCGAAATACTTTACAAACCAGACGAATCCTAAACGTTTGTACTATTCCCTTTCGCGTTTAGTCTTCAGTC
Source organism: Pollicipes pollicipes (assembly GCF_011947565.3). Taxonomy (NCBI): domain Eukaryota; kingdom Metazoa; phylum Arthropoda; class Thecostraca; order Pollicipedomorpha; family Pollicipedidae; genus Pollicipes; species Pollicipes pollicipes. The sequence goes on along the minus strand of NW_023597034.1, from coordinate 13,219,662 downwards.
GTCATGCTATGGTCTAAAATATTGCCCTAATTAGAGTAAGAATCGGCCGTGCCCGCGCCACTTTGGCCCCTGTACAAACCGAAGCCTCGGAGAATAATAACAGCGCGCCGACAGATGGAGATAGGGAAATTAGATCCGATACATGATGAAACCTATACCAACCAACCGAGTTCTTGAGGTAAACAGGCGAAGGAAAATTTGACGAAGATGTTTGAGAGACCTGAACCCTGAACGAACATCTGCCACGGAAACTTTTGGGATATTTCGTACGCAGGCTGCTGGAGGCTGCTGGGGAGGCCCGTATCGATCTCGACCCTTCACGCTCTTATTCAGCAGATCTCGCACGCTCCAGGGGGTGTGACCGCTAAGCCCATCCGAGCTGGCAAGTAAGGCCAGTTGGCCATAAAATGCATACAGTAAGGCGGTCACCTGGGGATTGCAGGCAGACGATGTTCCACCTAACGCGAAAAGTAGACCAATCGCCGTGGCAACGGGTCTAAAGGGCCGTCCCAGTCCGGCCGGTGCTCCCTGGTTCGGGACGCTCTGCCTGGTGCTCCTGGGCTCGCGGGGCAGATCGGTCTAGTTGGTGCTCCTGGGCTCGCGGGGCAGATCACTCTAGCTGGTGCTCCTGGGCTCGCGGGGCAGATCAGTCTGGCTGGTGCTCTCTGGCTCGCGGGGCAGATCAGTCTGGCTGGTGCTCTCTGGCTCGCGGGGCAGATCAGTCTGGCTGGTGCTCCTGGACCCGCGGGGCAGATCAGTCTGGCTGGTGCTCCTGGGCCCGCGGGGCAGATCGGTCTATCTGGTGCTCCCTGGCTCGTGAGGCAGAGCGGCGAGACAGGCCTCGCCCACGCGCTGGCCGAGGCGCGTTCGCCGCAGGCAGTTCAACGTACCGTGGAGAGACGGACCGCGGAGCTTGCCAGTGTCCCAGAGCTGCCGACTTTAGGTGTAAAGCAATATCATATGAGTGGATTTTTCACGCCTTTTTCCTATATTTTGTGTGCCGTTTTCATTCTTATCTGATATTGTCTAACTGAACATACCAAACCCACACTTCCCCTTTCCGAAGTTTTAAGACGTTATCCAAAACCGAGCTCACTTGAAACCGTGAAACAAAAACAAGGCTCTACAGAACCTGGACACCTATTGCTATATCCTGCCTCCCCTACATCTGAATCATGTCTATGTATGCACAGAGCAAGGGCACCAGGTACCTCCAAGCCCGAGAGCCCCAGCGACTCCAGCCGCTTGCATGCTTCGAGTTTGGTTTGTTTACAAAATGCATCACAATTGACAGCTGTGTGCCAAATGCAAACTTTTCACACATCCCCAACTTTTTGCTCGCACCACGAAAGTACTACACCAGCAAAGCGAATCCTGGTACAAACACCAGCAAAGCCTGGTAGATAATTTTGATCCGCGTATTTCTTTGACCCGAAGAAACCTGACCACTAAATTGCACCACTCCCAAAATGCAGCAGTGAAAAACTTAAGGAATGCCTTCTAAATGAAATTGAAAAGGTAAATATCACCGTTTGAGCATCTATTTTCACACATTTTTTGCCAAATGAGCTGGTCTTGAAATGTTGCCAGAAAACTATCAGTCCTTATATGTATTTAGTTACTTTCGTTCTTGGTATCATACGACTGTAATACAACTTCATTTACCCTCCTTTCCGATTGCCTTTAAAGATAACACCCATGGCTTAAAATGTTGACCGATTTTCCTGCAAAATGTTCCAGCTGCAAACCTGCACATATTTCATACATAATTTGGATCAATTCGCCAGCCGCCAAATGGATAAAATGGATCAATTCGCCAGCCGCCATGTTTGATATGCAGCCAGGGGTGAAAAATTCACAGGCAATGAATGAGACAATTTGAGGCACAGAACTTATTGTTACCGTCATTTTTGCGTGGTTAAAACCTCAGTTAGCCGGTTTTTTGTGTCCGCGGCGGTGCTCGATAATGATAAACCTAAGCCATTACAATTTCACTACCTCGCCACGTTGCATCATCCTGCCGTACATGGCTGTGGGACAGACTTGGCGCAGCTAATACAAAAGTGTTTGATGGCAAAAGTCTGCTCTTTGGACGTGTTGATCACGCAGACCTCCTTCTACTTGTTTCGCGTTTCCATCTTGTAGGTTGGTTGGCATGATGGATATTTATATTTGGGGGGGGGGGGGGGGTAGCATGACCCTGTCCGTCAGCAAACCATGCGAAAGGTATTGACTTTTGTGTTGGGGAGCAGAAAGAAGCCTGCCCTTAAAAAACCGGTAAGTCTTCTGTGGAGCTTCTGTGCTTACCTTACCTGCTTTCGACGCATGATTTGTGACCAGATTTAGCCATTTCTTGCTTTAATCTATCGAGTTTTTTCATCACAAATTATGATGCCATGAGACACGTAATTGAACTATTTTGATCCGTACTCTTGATTATTTGCCTCAAATTTGTTGAAGTGGTCGCTCATGTCTGCTTCAAACAGATGTTGACCATAGTTGCCATGGTTTGCTGACTGGCAAATGACTGTGCTGTAGATACGCATTATGTTTTCATACCGGAGTACTCTAAGGTAGACAGTAATTATAATATGAGGTAAATATAATATTAAAAATATATTCTGCAAAAAGTCAGACCATGCTATTTAAAGTGGGAAGCCATCTCAAACTTTGTCATTAAATATGAATAAACAAACCTAAATGGTTGCCTTTGCTGCAGCCGAAAAGGCCAGAACAAAAAATGATTGGCCATCTATAAGTTATGTTACGTTTGGAGAAGAGACTGCTTTGTGCAACATACCCACTATTGCCCTTGGCAGAGGCTAACCATGGCAGTCAGAATAAGTTGTTCAAAGTGATTTGAGGTGCTTCGATTTGTGTGTTGTCAAGTTTGTCCGGTGTCAACAAGCTCGCACAAATGAACTGAACAAAAACACAAGTCGAAACCAGCCAAAGATAAGGTTATCATATTTGTGTCACAAGTGCCGCTGTCAACAGATATGTGAGGTGGGTTGAGATTATGTTCAAAAATATGGGTTACTCTAAGTTATGTTGGTTTATTGAAAACACAAGTTGAAACCAGCCAGAAATAAGCTTTGTCATGTTTTTATCGCAAGCGCTGCTGTCAACAGTTTATGTGAGTTGAGATGATATCCAACATATGGGCTACTGTAAGTTAGGTTGAGTTGGTTAATTACATGGCAAGTGGCATGAGGAATTGTCCAAGAATCAGTGATTCACAAATGCTGCTGCGACACAAACAGCTTAGACAGGATCAGACGAGGTAAAGCTTCTTTAGGGTAGGCTTAGTTAGACTATTTTCATGGAAATACGGATTTATATTTTGTAACAGTGAAATGAAGTTTTTTCCTGACACATCGTGACAGAAGCCAGAGGTATGTCTGTTGTGTTTAACTTGGTGATGTGGTGATATGCAGGAGTCCAAGGCTTGTTTGTTTGAAGCTTTAGGCTTGTTGAAATTTGTGTTGTTGTTTTGTCGTTGAATTCCTCCGCTTTTTATTTTAAAAATCCTGCGAAAAGGAAGTGCAAAGTACAGCATCAAAACATTGGTGTTACATAGCTTTTGATGCTCACCAAACTGTTGTGAAATTACTATGCTTCGATGTATTCTGTTTTACTTTAATGGCTTAAGACGCTGAAGAACAAAAACAGTTTTGTCATGTTTATGATATTACTTTCATGCCAACTTGAAATGTATGTTTGCTTGCTTGAGCATCTTTCACTGGCGCATCAATTATATTTTTGTGAATTAAATTTTTCACTTCTGTACGGACTTTTTGCGATGGAATTTTTCATGTCAACCTTAGTTCAAAAGCGATTCTAGCTCACTGGAGCTGACCCGACCCCTGGTCATGAGTGTTTGTGCCTGGCAGTGCTCGGGAGACCTGCGACGGCAATGTGGCTGGGTGTAAAGCGCGGTTTCGAGGAACTTAGCTGGCCGCTTGGAGGATGTGTTGACTTTATGTTGGTCTGCGGATGTGTTGACTTAATGTTGGTGTATTCAAGTAGGGCAACGTGCTGGACATATAGCATCAGTATCCCTAGAGAAAACGTCTTGACACAGTGTAGGAAGGCGTTTTGCTGCACCATGAAATGCGTTGCAACGTATTTGTTTCAATATATGTCCAGCGTTTGTTGATGAGGGTGTGCTGCCTGTAAGGACCTCTTTCACCTGCCAGCGCAATTGTGCCTAGAACCAGTCTTGGCCGTTGGCCTGTGCAAGTAAAAACCTGGCAGACATTGTGACATGAATGAAAATATCCCGAGGCATGATGCACGTAATAAACAATATCGTCAGGCTCTCTGTTCGACATCTTATCTTCTTAAGACACGACACGTGAAACAAATAGTAGGATTCTCAGCTCCCGACACGCCCGGTCTAGAACGATGGTTTTCAATGTTTTGGTTTTGGTTTCGGTTTGCGATGGAATGATGGATTTCGAGAGCAATATGAGCCTGAAGGGGATATGTATTTTGCATTTGTCAAAAGTAACTAAACACGCGTGACGGGTATCAGAGTTGAAATGTCACAGCACGCGGCATTCACTGCGAATGTTAGTGGAACCTTTTACCTCCCGTCGTTGGTGTGAGCTGAGAAAAAAGTGATCATCTAAGGCCATCGTTAGGTAAGAACTCTGATATCACCCAGCACTGCGCTGGTGTCTGACGAAATGCTGAGATGTTTCTGCTACAGTAATGTCAGTTAATATAGCTGCCGATCCTTAGTGGTGCCAGCTAACAGCGTCGACCTCAGCACATATACTGATGTTGGCAGACAACTCCGACCACTCGGTCACTGCCAGCTGTGTTCCCTGAGCCATGTCGGCCAGTGTTGTCTGTTCCGACACTTGACCGCCAACCATCGGCTGAATCAGCTGCGGCTGGCCGGGCCGCGCTGTGAGTCCTGTCGACGTCCCTCCGTGAGTCAGACCGCGTGTGAATCACACGGCAGCGCGGCTCATCCCGGCGCGGCGGTGCTCGCCGCGCCGCGCCGCTCCCCGCCGCCGGAGCGCGGGCCCGGCACCGACGCCGACGACGCCGCCGCTGCGCCAGACCCCCCGGCGCCGACGCGAAGGTGGCGTGACGTCATGCGGCCGACTCTCCGTGTCACCGTGGAAACGCCGCAGAAGATTAGGGGGTTGCCATGGCGACGGGGCCATCGGCACGCGCCCCTATATAAGTGGAAGTGTTGAGATCGAACAAGCATTTGACCGCCGCGCTTTTCTGGCCGGATGTCACGTGGCGAGCGTCTGTGAGCGCCGAGGTCAGTGACCCCGGTCTCAGGGCTTGACCGGGGCGTGGCACCCGACGACAGCGGCGGCCGACGAGAGGTAAGTCCGTGGCTTCCATTGTAATTGGTTACGTGCAAACTGTTGTAGCGAGTAAGTGGGAAGCGAGTGGTTTTGCATTTGTTTGAGACAGTTGACTGACACGGGACGCAAGTGTTAAGTGCAATCAGGAGGGATCAGAGCAAGTGAGCAAAACGTGATGATGTGGAATATCTTATCCCGTGCTTGAGCTCAATTCTACATTTTACGAAATGAGTGCGCGTAAACACAACGCGCGGACAAGCACCATTCGGCGGCCTTATGATGCCATTTGAAGGGTTATGTGTGTCACTGGCAACGGTTGATATGTAAGGAGGTGCCCGGCTGCTCATGCCTGGGGGAGCATGGTTTGTTTATGGTGGCACCGGCTGGCGTTGTAAGTGCATTTCGCGCGGCCTGCCCCCAGCACATTGCTACTATCCCGAACTTGCTGTTGTGCCTTCCTTCTGCAGCTGACACGGAGTCACAAGTGCAGCCTGTCATGCATAACACTGCATGGCTGCACACTGCGCCGGCCGAGCTTGGTTGACCGAACTCGACCAGCGCGAGGAGTCGTTCTGTCCGCTCTGAGGCGACGCCCGGGCAAGCCGTCCGCTGACCCGGACCACATGTCCTGGCCCCCACCGTCAGCTGACCCGGACCACGTGTCCCGGACCACATGTCCCGGACCACATGTCCCGGCCCCAGCGTCCGCTGTCCCGAACCACATGCCCCAGCACCAGCGTCCGCTGTCCCGGACCGCATGTCCTGGCCCCAGCGTCCGCTGACCCGGACCACATGCCCCAGCACCAGCGTCCGCTGACCCGGACCACATGTCCCGGCCCCAGCGTCCGCTGTCCCGAACCATATGCCCCAGCACCACCGTCCGCTGACCCGGACCACATGCCCTGGCCCCAGCGTCCGCTGTCCCGGACCACATGGCCTGACCCGAGCGTCCGCCGGCCCGTCCCAAGCGCAGCGCTGATGACACAATCACGAATGCGCCGGTCGAGTAAGATCAGGGCTATTGTTGCACATGAAAGCAGAAGTCGGAAGCAAGCCCTGCGTCATCCGCTTTGTCGTTGTGTGAATGTGTGCACCAACTCGGAGTCCAGAAGTTAAGCCGCGTGTCTTTGGACCAGTGAAGCGCGCACTGTCATCAATCAAAAAACGAAGCAACCACACAACACGCACTGCTATCGACTAAAAAACAACTGCACAACAACCAAAATGGTTAAGGTGGCTAGCCATAAAGCTTTTGTCTTGAACAGAGTAATCCCTGTGCAAACTTGACCTGCCTATTTATATTTCAAAATGCATACAAACGTTGGCACCAGTTGTAATACCTTCGAATAACGGGTTAACCGAGACACTTTGGTACTGATAAACCTAGTCGGCATTGCAAATCGAAAGTTTGAAGTATTCATCTATGTTGCTTCCTGAGGCAGAAGGTACAAACAACATAAAAGCGAACTCAATTTGTTAGAGCTAGAGAAAAAAAACTAAGTTGACACTCCAACTGAGAGCTGTCTGGTCCATCCACGTACGGTTGTCGCATTCAGGCCTCCCGGGTGCATTACTGACGTGCATGCATGCGCATGCAAAAGGACTGTCTCGGACTTCTGGAAACCCTAAAAAATTGAGGATGAGTCCCGAACTGTGAAGGATCTTTCCCAAGCGTTAGAACGGATCTCAGATTCCAGTCCTACATTCTACGCGCTGTGGTGTAGGAAGCATGGTGAACCAGGCCTGTGCGATCCGGCGGGCATGGTGGACCAGGCCTGTGCGATCCGGCGGGTTCTCGTCACGCACTTGATCTCCTCCAATTTTTTGCCTTTTTGGGCAAAGCATTCGTACAAAGTCAAAAATGTACAAAAACCTGTCCTGCTTTCCTTGAATCCCCAAATAAATTCGCTGAACCTGGTGAGAATTTGGCATTCGGGACAGGTTATCCTCTTTTCCAAAGCGACCCAAGCGGCCCCACACTAAGTATTGTCCCCGCGCGTACGCCTGTCGATTTTGAACATGTTTTGCTCAATTTCAAACTCTTGTTCGCTTTAAGGTATTTCCAACCCGTTTCCAGTCAAGCGGAAGCTGGCCCATTTGTAGAAGCTTTCAAAAATGTGCTCTTTGATCTAAACTTGGAGGCCTTTGAGGGCTTCATTTTTACAGGCGGATTGATGCTGAAAGTTTCTGAGAGCTGCTGGCAGATGCATGACTGGGTTACCATAATTGGATTAGCATCTTGAAACTGAAATTCCCAGGTTTTGAACTAAGATATCTTGGCCTAGTACACAGTGTGTGAAGATTTATTTTTAACCTGCACGCCAAATGGATCTTGGAGGGTACCACTGCAGAGTATAACATTGAATCCTGGATACCAGATGACCCGAAAAAATTCAACGGTTTCTGATTCTGTAGGATCCTTTGTTGAAATTACAATAAATCGTAGGGCCTGAAGGTTTTTCTAAAAATTATAAAAGGGGATCTGGAACAGAGACGTCTGATCCGGGATCCGTTGATGGAACTCATGCATGTGTCTGACGTTTGATTCTGCACGCAGCACACCAAGCGGCTGGAAGCCCGCCACGGCGACCGAACGGTCATCACGTAGCACACAATCATTACGGGCCGTGGCCATCTCCTGCGCGATCGCTTCTCCCGGCCGCCGGCGCCCACAGCTCCGCGGGCCGGAAGCAATGAGCGCCGGGACGCGCTGGCGCCGGTGCGGGATTACTGGGGCGTCGCCGGCCTGCAGCTCGTCACCGGCCCAATCAGATGTCACAGTCCAGATGGCGCGGACGTGGCTGGCGGTGTCTGCGACCGTCTGCCCGGCGCCGGCCGCCGCCGCTTCCGTTCTCATTTCCTCCGTGACGCCGCCGGCTTGATAGCCTGCTGGGGCTGGCACCAGGCAGTAGCGGCCCGCGGAGACACGGCCGCCCTGCAGTCGGGTGCAGTAGGGTGCAGTGTGTTGGAACATAAAATGAACACAGCGGGCATAAACACACCCACGCGAACTGCCCGTCGAAGGGTCTAAAGAGCAAAATGGAAAAGACACTGCTCGTTGAAAAGTTTCCTTTGACAAGTCAAGTTATTCTGTGGGCAGGGAGTGCTTCAGCGCCACAGTGCTATCCAACAAGCGGCGCCTGCTTATTTTAGTTTTCACGCATGGAAGAGCGAGATCGGTGTCCTGACGACTGTGAAGAGAGTGGAGTTCCGAGTTGGCCTGAAGTAGATAGGCGAACGCCTGTGTTTCGCCGGTAGCTACGAACTGTGTGGAGAAAATTTAAAGAATGCGTTTCGTGCAGCTAAGTGGCAATGGGCCTGGCGAGTTCAGCCAGCGTGTTTCAGGTATTATCAAACCAGCGCCGGTCACAAATGGCTCGCACAGAGAAATGTAACTCTTGGTTTGCAAGCGTTGGATGATGTCTTCGAACTGACACCAAAAGCTGGCCATCGCTGCATCGCGCTGGGCATGCGAGCGGACCAAGACATTGGCAGGGATGGGCAAGATTGGGAGGGTGATACAGAGCGGCACGCGGGCCAGCCGATGGTCATACACTTATGATGTGCGTCTGGTGTTGGGGAGCATCGCGTCACGAGTCGGGCCAGCCGATGGTCATACACTTATGATGCGTCTGGTGTTGGGGAGCATCGCGTCACGAGTCGGGCCAGCCGATGGTCATACACTTATGATATGCGTCTGGTGTTGGGGAGCATCGCGTCACGAGTCGGGCCAGCCGATGGTCATACGCTTATGCTGTGCGTCTAGTGTTGGGGAGCATCGCGTCACGAGCCGGGCCAGCCGATGGTTACACTTATGATATGCGTCTGGTGTTGGGGAGCATCGCGTCACGAGCCGGGCCAGCCGATGGTCATACACTTATGATATGCGTCTAGTGTTCGGGAGCGTCGCGTCACGAGCCGGGCCAGCGGATGGGGACATAGTTATGCTGTGCGTCTGCTGTTCGGGAGCATCGCGTCACGAGTCGGGTGAGGCATGGTGTATTCCGCAGCACTCTGCCCCTGGCTCCCGCCAACTCCGTTACTTAAGCTCACTCAACACTGTGGACTTTTCAATTAACTGAGGAGAACTAATTACAGAAATCAGAAAAACCAGCCCAGCGATGACCTCAGCCCTCCTGGCTCTGGTTTATCTATTCAAAAATATTATTATGCTTTCTCTCTTGTCAGAGTTCTGCTCTGTTCTGCTCTGGTGTGCTCTGTTTTTGTCCCTGTCCCTGTCTCTGTATCTGTATCTGTATCTGTATCTGTATTTGTCTCTGTCTCTGTCTCTGTCTCTGTCTCTGCCTCTGTTCTCCGTCTCTGTTTCCGTCTCTGCCTCCGTCTCCATCCGTCTCTGTCTCTGTCTCTGTCTCTGTCTCTGCCTCTGCCTCTGTCTCTGTCTCTGTCTCTGTTTCTTTGTCTTTCTCCGTCTCTGTTTATGTCTCTCCCTGTCCCGCCAGTCTTCCCAGTTTGAGCGCGTCAACAGCCCGTTCACCACGCGGCCACCGCCTGGTCACCGTTTGTCCACCTCCTGTGCACTTCGCCCAACGCCGTTCACCGCCTGCCCACCGCCCGTCCGCCGCTTGCCACAGCCCGTCAGCCACGCGTCCACCGCCCGTCCACCGCCTGCCACCGCCCGTCAGCCACGCGTTCACCGCCTGTCAACCACTTGCCACAACCAGTCAACCACGCGTCCACCGCCCGTCCACAGCCCGGCCGACAACAGTTGTGCGCGCCTTCCCCGCCGAGACAATCCCGTTAGCATTGATCGCCACACAATTACATTGTTGTCGTAATAGGATTTGGTTCAGCTTGTTAGGCCGGCCGCGGGCGACGCCGCTGGTCGCCGCTCTGCTGGGACGGGACGGATGGCCGGCGGGGGTGAGGTGAGCAGCCCCCCCCCCCCCGCGGGCTGGACAGCCCATCTGTGCACGCATGCCGCCGGCTTCGTCTGGCCAGCTCATCGTTTCGGTGGTGGGTGGCCACCACCTGTGTGGGGTACAAGTGCCATGTTCACGGTGGCGTTTGGCGGTATGTTGTCTGAGCGGTGGCTGTGTCGGGTCCTGGCTGTCGGCTGCTTCGATCCGGCTCTAGAAGGCCAGCCGGCTGCAGTCGATCCCGCTCAGGGGATCAGGACTCGGAAGCGCCACAGCGCTTCAGATGTCGCCGGCCGACGGCCGCGCTAAGTGTTTCAATGACGGTTGTGCCGAAACTTCTCAACTCTAAGATTTTTGTCTCGAACAAATATTGGCAAGGATTGAAGCAAGCCCCATTTGATGTCATCGATTACTTTCATTGCGCTTGCATTAAGCGTTGTATGCGTATGGCATTGTCACGGCATTGCGTTTGCGTCGCGTACCAACGGTATCACTGTCCATCGCCATAATATTTGTTTTCGAAACCGTTTTTCGTCGTTTCACTTCCTGTGTCAGATAACTTTTACTATAGGACAATCACTATTTTTCGTCGTACGGAGTGTTTCATAAACCAGTGCCTGCTGTGTAAATATCGAAGGCATAGACCAGCTTGTATGCATGTTTACTTTGTTGCTAGTTTTGATTTTTGGTTTGCCCCTTTCTTACCGGAAAACGTTACCTTAGCTTCTAAATTATACAAAACCTGACAGTAGTGTGCGGCAACTCGTCTTTGGGGAGATTTTATTTGTCTGAAAATCAAGTTTTTGTGGGCAATGCTTACGTACACTTTGGACAGTTGAGATACGAATGCCTGGATGTGCACGTGTGGCTTGACGAGGTGCTCGCACCGTGTCATAAATAACGACCGCCCGTGCCAAAAGATGTTTATCCTTTAGCAAGGCACGAAATTGTTTTCAAAGGTTTCCAAGACTGTGCCATTTTCGAGATATCCCGGCAGAAACCCACTGAATGGACAAATTAGTTACCTGCGGTTACGTGAGGCATCTTTACCACGCTTGGTGTTCAATTGCTTAATGCGTCTTATTGTAGTTTACTCCGTATTCTCCATTTTTGTCTTATCGCTGTCTTGCCTTAGCTTTAAGAATTATATCAAATTAGATACACAGAGAGATGCACAGACACCATAGACGTATATGAATATGCATGCATATAAATATATATATATATATATATATATATTCAAGAGCGAGAAAGAGATACAAGAGATACATCATAGTTGTACACAGGGATACAAGACATAGGATAAACATAGTGATAGTTAAAGAACAGATACGGCAAACACAAATTATCTTCGCCATGGTGAAGATTTCAGTTGTATTTCAAAGTTGCAGTGTTGCACAACATGCAACATTGGCCAAACCACCAATATCTCACTTTTACTTTCCACGACACGTTATGGTTCTCTTTGAATGTTGGTATTTATTAAAGATTTTCGCTGGCTCCAACTCACGCCCGACCCAGAGTAATGTCACTAGCCTCTGGCTCGTAGACATGCTATTTTATCGGGTGATTTGTTGCACTTCCACCAGCTTTCAGTTCGCTAGCTCGCGTATAATTGCTGAACCCAATAACGTTTCAGATGTAACTCAGTAGGCACTTGAAGTCGACTGGGAACGAACGACATAGCCCGGCCAGGCAGTCCTAAAATTTACGGGGACTTTTGCCTCCCTGGACGAGGTGGGTCACTTCGTTTCAAGCCCTCGCATGCGTCGTAAACACTGCGGATGTAGGCTAGATGAAAGTGGGCTTGACTGTGGAAGAGAACTGGTGCAGGAAGTGCTGGTATAATCGAACAGAATTAGCATCACTTCGATTTATTGTGCCGTTTTAGAGTATGTGTCTTTTCGACTGGTATATTCTATTTCATATGTAAAGTTCGCCGTCTGCACATGTTGAGAATTTTCGCTTAAATTTTGGTGTGAAAGTGACTGCGCATATTGTTGGTGCGAGCTGCGATCAGTTTCTGTGATGCGACAAATTTTGAGCAGGACTGTGCCACAACATTTAGAAAACTGGCATTGGACTTTGCTACGTTTCACGCGCAAATGAGCAGTGGACGTATCGATTTTGAGTCACAAGAATTAAACGAACGTGTCAGAGAAGCCCAGCGGACAAGCGCAGCGCAAACCAGTTGGTGGGCCGCTAGCATGGACAGACCATGGCCAACACGGAGAGCGAAGACCATGGGCAGCACGAAGAGCAAAGACCATGGGCAGCATGGAGAGCAAATACCAGGGGCAGGGCGGAGAGCAAAGACCATGGGCGGCACGGAGAGTAAAGGTCATGGACAGCACAGAGAACGAAGCATGATTTCGTAAAAAGTTATGTTCAAGGCTGGTTCTGCCAGTCCCGTGGCGCCCATTGTCTGTGGGTCGGGAAGAGAGGAACGAGGGAATGAGAGAGAGAGAAGAGAGGGAGAGAGCGAGAGAGAGGAGAGGAGAGAGAGAGAGAGAGAAGGAGAGAGAGGAGGAGAGAGGAGAGAGAGAGAGCGGTGGGAGGAGCGAGGACGAGGGAGGAGAGGAGAGCGGAGAGAGAGAGGAGATGAGAGGAGAGAGAGAGAGGAGGAGAGGGAGGAGAGAGGGAGGCGGAGGGAGGAGAGAGGGAGAGGAGAGAGAGAGAGGAGAGAGAGGGCGAGAGAGAGGGGAGAGAGAGAGAGAGGAGAGAGAGAGAGAGAGAGAGAGAGAGGAGAGAGAGAGAGTGAGGAGAGTGAGAGAGAGAGAGAGAGAGAGGAGAAGGCGGAGCGAGAGAGAGAGAGAGAGAGAGAGGACCGGAGCCAGAGTCAGAGTGCTTTCCACGGTATACCGTAGTACCGTGTGTACCGTTGCCCGTGCATTCAAGTGAAGAAGACGGCCAGGCGTCATCCCACTCAAGGCCCCCTAGAAAACATAAGCCATTCGCACAACACAGCCGCCATAGTGCGTCTGGAACGGTCACAGCCCGCACACATGCACAATGTATGTACCGATAGTACGCTAAGTTTACTCCACGCTTAACAAGCGTGAAACGACAAGCGGCCGCCCGTTATAAATAAGCCTATCAACTTTTGAGGATAGCTTATGTTGCAAGGTGATGCAGTGCTGAATATCATGCGGAGTAGTGTCATGCTTAGTGGAACACTGTTTATTTCTCATATTGACAAATAACCTTCCAAAAGGCTTTCATCGCCACTTTCCTTTATTCAAGCCCAAAGGAAAATCCCTTCATGCAGTGTTGCAGGTTGGAGCCTTGCTGGACGATAAGCAGTTAAGTTCTCCCACTTAGTCACGATACCAGACTCTCTTCGGTCCGGTTCCCACAAGGGTGCTTCAAGTGAATGCTCTCACAGGCTCGCGCATTTCCTTGCAAAATTGTACGCATTGTACTCATGCATTTTTTAATATAGAGTCTGAATGTAATGAGAACGCTATGCTAAACGAAAATAACGTCTTCACATTGCTGGAGCAATATTCTAAGACAAACTTGGCAAGTGGTTTATAATTTTGCTGGTTTGACGTTTTATGACGAAATGTTTGTTGTTTGTTGTTCGGAGTGCTTTGGACGTTGGACTGTCAGACGGGAAGGCATAACAAGAGTTGTTTTTGGTCATCGATGAACTAAGGTGTTTTGTCTGTCTGGTCATTCTTGTCACCTTCCATTGGATTAAGACCCAGCTTTTCAGATGGATTTATCTTACCTGTGTCTGGGCACGTTCGCAGGGTGAAGGGAAACATGATGAGTGTGCTGTTCGCTTCGCCGAACATCTCATCCGTCTCTTGCAGCAGCGGAATTGATGTAGCTAATTACTGAGCACCCGGAACTTTCAGGTAAAATGGTCCTTGAGCAAAATTACATCAGACTGAATCAAAACCTTCTGGCACTGCAGCACAAACAACCGAAGGCATCTATCTCGTCTCCACTCCTTGTGCTTCAAAAACGAGAGTGAAAAGGCTTTCTAAATAAGTAGATAATTAATTTCACATATCATGGTTAGGGTGCCTTTGATTTTGTACATTATGATAATTCCACGAAGTTTTGGCTATGGCACGGGTCGTGTGGGAGGATTATGGGTTGTCCGATAATGGCAGCACCTACAGTGGTGCTCTCAGATATGGCTAAACTTCCGGCTGAAACGTTACGGCGAAGGCAGCTGAACAAGGTGTTGTAAAACCCACAATACTTACTTTTATTCGGCTTCCGCTGGGTCCATATCATGCTGTTTTATCGCAATGTCTGCGTGCTCTCAACACAGACAAGTCAATTTGTACATGTCTGGTGGTTTGTCCCTTTAAGGTTAGGATAAAACAGGAAACGCAGCAGATAACAGGAAAACTGCAACGCATGTTTTCGCTCGGCACCAGTGACTCAGAAAGGTAAATGAGACGAATATGGCAAAAGTACTCGTGCTCAACAGTTACGTTATATAGATGAACAGACTTAAAGCCAGTCCATGTGCAATAGGGTCTAAATGAGGTGTCTCAGAAAAACGACTGGGACGGCACAACAGAACAGACGTTTCGCTGTCCAAGCATGCATACATAGATGCATATGTACAAAAGGTCAACTACATAGCAGTAAAGCAAAGGCCACACGTGGCTGAATCATGTTGTGCTCGGCTTCTTTTACTCGTTAAAGAAAGCGCATGCTTTGCCTTTATTCAGCGTTTGGGACGTAGATGCCCAAAGAGGTGCCCTTAAAAATAAGCTCATGGCATATTTCGTTCAAGGCATATGTCAAGTAAGATGCCATGAGCGATACCAGCACGCGGAAGGCGAGCAAGGCTTCGACTGGCGACTAGCACTTTCGGACGCGGCGAGCAGTGCCCCGCCCGCGGCCGGTCGTGCAGCGTGCAATTTTTATGTGAACACGCATGACCAATACTCTTCAAACAATGACAGAAAGGTTCAATCAACCTGAAAACAGACGGGGTTGGTGACCGTCACCTCAGAGGACGCGCTAAGCTGTACTGGCGTTGGCCATGAGCGACGGTGACTGTCGAGAGCGGCGTCCAAACACCAGTTTGTCGTGAATTTTCTACCCACGAAAACAGCAGGCATGTGATGCTGTAGGATCGCCGCTGGACAAAATATTTGGTGAGCGGTGAGTAGCCATGTTTGATCGGAGGCTGCTGTCCAGCACAGCTTGACACAATGTGGCCGAACTGATATAAAACCTACAAAATTCCAGCGCCTTTTCATATTCATTTGTGATAGCAGGACCATTGCACAACACATTCTGTAGAACCACATTCCATCCATATATGATTGTCTCCAACGGCGACAATCATAAATGACCTTTAAAGTGTTGTGCCTGATGAGAAGATTTGTCCATATACCTACCTCAGATGTTTTCAAATGCTCAGCACCAAACTGTCTCAGGCCTGCCGCCTGCGAGCTCGTGGCTCGGTACCCTGCCCAGCGACGCCCTCGACTTGGATGAGCAGGAGTCGGCGGGCACCGACCAGCGCGAGCGACCCGAATACAGAGCGGTCTCAAGCGGCGGCGGTCACGTGTCGGGGCCCCGCCCGCTCGTCGGGCCGGCCCGGCCGCGCCCGGTCCGACCGCCCACTCCAGGTCAGTCGGCGCCCGCTCCTCCCCTGGGCCATCGATCTGCCCCGAGTGCGTCGGACTCGCCGCTGCCGTGCCAACCGCGCCGTTTTGGGCGACGGTGGGTAAGCTACGCCGCTCGGCTCCGGCGGCTGGAGTGCGCCGTTTTGGTCTCCGGTCGCTGTGGCGACGCTGGAGCGCGCCCGACGGCCGTGGCGATGACCGCCGCCGGTGGCGGCGGCGGCGGCGGGCGTGACCGCCGGGCTGCCGCTGTCCATCGAGGGTGCTGGCCTGGCGTGATCTGCCGCGCAGCACCGTCTTCAGGGCGCGTGGTCAGCCGAAGGCGGACAGAGAGCCGGTTCGGCGCCGGAGCCTCACTCGCTCGATGGTTTCGGGTCCCCGAATCCGCAGACCGCGAGAGGCGGGTCGGCTGGTCATCCTCTGCCGTATGACAGACTCCTCGCTAAAATTGAGAGCCCGTGGGGGCGGCGGAACGGTCAGGTCCGAGGTCGTTGACCCGGCGTCATGGGGTTGAGTCTCCCTCGCTCGCCTCGGGCCATCCGTGATGCCTCAGCACGAGCGGCGGCCCTGCTGACGGCCCTGACCCGCTCCTCTGGCCCGGAGTTACTGCCACCCGGGTCGTGCTGCTGTGACCGGCGAGCCGCGGGAAGCCCGGTGCCTTACAACTTAATTGCGCCCAGCACAAAGCCGGTCAATTAAGGGCGTCGATGGGGCGCCCTCCCAGTGGCTGCGGCTGGAGATGACGGTTCCATTGGCGGCCAGGCGAGTCTGTTCGGTCAACGACACTCCTCCGGGTCAACGGCACTCTTCCGGGACAACAACGCTTCTCCGGGACAAAAGCTAATTATGCGGGAAGAGGTCAGGAGTTCTAGCAGTAACACACGAAGAAATGACGCTTGCAGTGATTGCACTTGCTCTATTTTCTGATGGATTTCCGCTTTTGTCATAGCCAGCTGCTGTTGGATAGGCTGCCAAAACGGAGCACGGGCGCCGACCCTATATTGGAAGCATTTTATTATTGTTTGCTGTGCGGAATTTTATGATATTCGCGTAGTGTGACCTGGCGCATAACCACCTATCGTGTCGGTGTGTAACGTGGGGAATGTAGCCACTTTTTGTATTGTCAGTTTTATATTAGTACAAAATGTGCTTCAAGAAAACATTTATTATACTATGCATCCGATTTTCCACCTGCTCTTGTCGACGTCGTTTCACCGTGCATCGGAAGTGGAGGGGAGTGGGTGGTTATGCAACACGGTCTCACAAGGACTATGCTGAACTGCCATTTGAGAGGGTACTTCAGCATAGTTCCAAAGAAAGGAGCAACGTTTTAAGCATGCGGACCTATGGCTATGCCCCGAACACATATTGGATCGCTGTTTATGACACATATTGTACTTCTTTCGCGAATGTCTCCCGCCCGAGCATCAGCCCGCCCGCCGTCGGCAGTCACCGTCCTGTTCTGGATGTTGCCCGATCCACAGCAGCCGCTCCCGCATCACTGCCAAATGATCGCCCGCCTGTTCTATCGCCCGGGTGTCTTCCTCTCCGCCGAGATTCTTGGACGCTACATATAAAGCAATTTGTCCAGTGTGTATTGGGACAGATGGCTGGTCGACTGGGTAAATTTTCCTGTGTGTTTGAAGGCAGAGACCGTTCACCCGTTCCTTCGCCTATGGGAGTAAGGGTGGAACATTGAAGGATTTGCAAACTCTTCGGCTGACTATGAGTACTCGCTCGACATTTGTTTTGTTTTTGTGTTCTTAAATCAGATGCTTGCAGCATCGTTCATGATTATAATTGCCACTCCTTTGGCTGTTTATTATTGCTAATCAATTTGAAGTTTGTATGCCGATAATGGCCGACTTTTAATATCCCGGGATCTTCTGCTTAAATGAAGCTATCAAGCAGGCATTGATAAGAGTGTAAAAACTCCGCGTTTCAACCTGTGCGCGTGACCATGAGTGTCCATGAGGACCTGAAGGCTGTTCTGGTTTTGCTAATGTTTTTTTTGGGACTGAATCAGTGGCTGCGAATTGCATGCGATGCTTACGAGCTTGACGCGATCCCTGCGACGGCAGATATCGCCATGTCGCTGCTGGAGTCCGCCTGGGTTGGCCAGAGCAGGAGTGGGCAACCTCCCCCCCCCCCCCCCCCACCCTGACGCGATCCCTGCGACGATAGATATCGCCATGTCGCTGCTGAAGTCCGCCTGGGTTGGCCAGAGCAGGAGTGGGCAACCTCCCCCCCCCCCCCCACCCCCCACCCTGACGCGATCCCTGCGACGACAGATATCGCCATGTCGCTGCTGAAGTCCGCCTGGGTTGGCCAGAGCAGGAGTGGGCAACCTCCCCCCCCACCCCACCCCCCACTCCACCCCCCACAAGCCTGACGGTGTTTGTGCCGTTGGGTCGATGACATTGGCAAACTGATCAGATGGCCGGATCGCAGCCAGACTGGCGACGCCGGCGGCTACAAAAACTGTCAGACCGCGCCGCCAGTCGTGCCGGCTGGAGGGCTGGAACGGGGTCAGGTCAGGTCAGGACACGGCAGGCCATCCCATCCCATCCCATCCCATCCCATTCGGTCCGTTACAGTCCGGTATCAGCATGGCGTTACCGCCCACTGCAATGTTGACTGGTGCTCACAGGTGGTTATATCAGTGGATATTTGCGATCTCTAATAGAAAAATGGGCGTATATTTCCTGCATTCCTCTTCCGCATTCCCTTGCAAAATCTTTCAAAAATATCAGGCATTTTCATTCATATGTATGCCCTATCGCTAGTTTTAGCAGGATTTATTTGGTATCTGCAGTAAAGGCGCCATATGCAAAACTAATGACCGCACTACGTCCCACACGTGTTATTTGAAAACATTCAGCGAGGTTGAAAAGCTTCCTTTCTTTCCAAAGTCGTTCTGAGCATTTGGGTTTTCTTGGTTATGGCCAGTAATCTAAGCATTGCTGTATCGCATCAAGGTAGCCTGAGATCAGAAAAGAAACGCGTTGAAATGTTCTTCACGGACTGTGAGCTATGGCTGGCTGATTTTCAATTTCCGTGGTATGCTCATGGAACGTCCCATCCCTGGCGATGAGCTGCAGGCCATTTCAGAGATGTAAATACGCCCAGCAGACATACGACCGCAGATAACCCTATCTTGTTTCACCAGCAACCAGCGGTGGCGGAAAGTTATTGCCACATTCTTATTTTCATAACCAGAAAATCTAAATTGAAAAGTCGACTGTAAAATATGAAGGATTCATAAACGAGCGGAACAATTCTTCCAGATTACGGCCAAAAGCTTAAGTCGACCGACGGCGTATGTTAGCGTCAAGGGCTCAAGCCACCACTATATTTTACGCCGGACACGAGATTGTTTGCCGCCGTACTGCTGATGAGGCGAGCAATCGCTCCAGATGTGCACGTCCGGCCATCAGGCAGTGCCTCAGTCCTCCGTTGGCAGACCGCGTAGGAGGCCTCCATCTGGCGGAGCCGGGCCGCGGAGGAGGCCTCCATCGGGCGGAGCCGGGCCGCGAAGGAGACCTCCATCTGGCGGAGCCGGGCCGCGGAGGAGGCCTCCATCGGGCGGAGCCGGGCCGCGAAGGAGACCTCAATGGGGCGGAGCCGAGTGGCAGAGGCCAAATACGAAGGCGGAGGAGCGATAACGGGTCAGATGAATGAGACGGCCGCCAGGACAGGGCGACAGCGTCCGGGCGGATCGACGCGTCCGTCACGCGCCAGGCGTCCGGGCGGATCGACGCGTCCGTCACGCGCCATAACAGCTGCATCAAGCGGGCTGGGGGGGGGGGGGCGCCGCTGGGCCCTGAACAGTGGACACGGACGGCGGTGGGGGAGGCGAGCTCAACTCACCAGCCAGAGCTGCGTGATGTCGTGCCATCTCCACTGCGTTCGGTGGTGCATCAGCCTCACTTCGAGCACATCGGGCTTCGAGTGTACACAGTTTGAAGCCGCTGACTTCGGTTTCGATTTCACCTTCTTTGAATATGATCAGCACAGTGCAACTATTTGCATCCAAAGTGCTGTTGAGAAGAGGGAACATGCGCACAGCTGGTAACCTTATCTCAGGTACATTGGCAAGCCAGCAGGCTAAGGCATGTATTTCCCTTTATCGCGTACACTTGTGCAATTCTGACCACTGGCCTAGCATGTTGTGCCTTAAAAACTAGCTTTCGGGACAACCTTCCTTCCCGGATGCTTTTGGGAAGTTCTTTGGCTAGCTGCTTTTTGTCCTTGCGTATTGTTGAGCTCGGCATCGAGGAAAGAGTCTGTAAAAAATCGGGAGGGAAGCATGCCTCAGGATTGCCCGCATAATGGCAGAGAGAAGTGTTCTTACCTATCCACCCAAACCCCTGCCCCTCCCCGCATCCCTCCTCCCTCTCATATTAAGCAGTAGAGCAGCATGACGGACGGTGATGGAGGACGCGCGGGGAAGTCTGAAATCAGATGGAGACTATACGTTATGCGTCAAAGGCACAGAAAGAATTTCGTCGTCGCCACTCCCAGTGTTTGTGGCCCCGCAGCTAAGTTCACTTTATACGACTGAAGATAGCAGGTCGGGAAGCACGTGAGGTCAGTTCATTGTATGACATGGTACACCTGCTGCTAAATGTGACGAATAGATCGGGCTGGAGAAAGCGAGTCTTTTACCTCGGAGGCATTTCATATATAATATTCCTGGCCTCATTGAACTCCTCGAATCTGGAATTAATTTCAGTTCAATGGACAGGGCAAGGACGAGCAAAACGTCATCCACGCTTGACGTAACGGGAACCAATATGAATAAACCACCAAGTAAATGCTATTTGATTGTGCAGTCAAAGGTAACACTTCGGCAGGCGGCATTAAAATATATTTGGCAATCATTGTGGCAGACATATCTGAAGAACAGGTTCGGCATAAAAGTACAAATCTGAATTGTATTCTTTCCTGCACAAATGATATTTCATCGCTATCATTCGGCATTCGACGATTACTATTATTCGGCATTCAGTAATCATATGTGTTGTGCTCTTCTTGCAGTGGATTATGATTGTGATATTGATATGATTATGACCAGTTTCGTAGATATAAAGCCAATTGCAGGGCAAGTGGTTCTATATCTATAGAACTGGCCATATCGCACGAGTCATACGTGGCATACTGGCATACGTCAGCATGCGTCTCATGATTCGGGATTACATGATTCCCACGTCATTAATGCACCAATGACCACTTGGCCTTTTCAAGACAACTTTGTCTCAATGCGACACCATCTGTCGAAGTACCTAACTTGAACGACACACCCATATGATTTTAAACAGCTAAGGGCGTGAAAGCCGAACACACAACTGAACGCTTAAGACGCATCCGATGCATGCGGTTAAAATGCTGGACTTGTTATCCAGCGGCACTGGTTGGAGTCAGAGTGGGCGCAGCGTTTTGTCCGACTGACATGCATAGGCCAGTTGGCAGCTGGCCAACGGAGGTCAACCCAAACCCCAGGCGACTGTGCCGCAGCTCTGCGTGCCACATAAACCCTCCGCGGCCCGTGTGACTGAGGCCCGGAGGAATGCTCCAGGTTGAACTGGGCATCATAATTGAGGTGGTTGCTTCAAAATCCACCAAGTCACCTTTGCAATCCCTGCAAAAGCATTTCTATTTTGGATGGCCTATCTACGATTTTAATATTCTAGCTCGTGATCTGCCTGCGACTACCAGCTTCTACTCTCCCCCAACTCTGTCTGCGTTGAACTCACCTAATTCCCCATCGACGATAAAGATTGTTCAAAACGTTCCAGTTTCAGCCAATAAAATGTGGTAATGGACGATTGAATGAAGAAATGGTCCCGAAAATTACCGCCGCAGTAAAGTTGCGGCCATTGCATTATGACTAGCGACTTTAAAAGTCATTCGGCGTGAGGCGCTCTAAGAAATTGACCGCCGCCGAGCGAGACGAATCGGCTGAGTCGGAGCCGGGTGAGGCTTCCAGGTCCATTAGCGGCCGTGCACCGGCTGGTATTGATTCGGCTCAACCGCCGGCGGCCCGGCGAGCAGCCGCGCTCTGCCGCGCCACCCGGACCTCTCGCCGGCAGCAGGCCACCTCAGGCTACCACCAGAGCGCAGCGGCCGCCCGGCTGCTGGAGATCATGCCGTCACACAGCGCCGGCCTGGCGCTCACGTACGGACGGCGCACGGTGGCACCTCGCGCCCTATGATGGCATCCATTGTGGCGAGGCTCGTTAGTGACTATTCCTGTTCTGCCCAACACGCTGTGTCATTATGATAAGAGCGCAGTTGTTGTAATTGCGTCCTTTGCTGTAATCAGCCGTCCCACGAGCTCACCAAGACAAATGCTCGCCTGTGCCGCCGAAAACGTTTACAGTGAATATATAACCAATATATAAATGGCGGCGCTGTCTTGCACTCCATGGAGCTTGGACTGCGCAAAGAAAAGACCAACAAATCGAAGCCTTACAACCTCAAAAAGCGACGCAAACTACGCGGCTCAAGTCGTAACATGTCGTGCTGCGGTTTGCTACGGTGCCAATGTCATTCCATACGTCCAATGTCATTCCACACGTTTTGTTTGACCGAATGTTTTGCAGTGGTGGGTTTGGGGTTGGGAATGATGGGTTTGGGTTTGGGAGACCCTCTTCGCTTGTTGCGAAAAACTCTGCCCGCCACCCGGGTGCCAGCATAGACCACCCGAGGAGAGCAGTGCCAGTGTCGCTGGTAATTTTTTCCGACATATTTTAACGTGCCAGGTAATCTATCACACTGGCGTAGTAAGCTACCCAAATGGAGACACCCCTATGAGTTTTAGGTTACACAAATGCATCATGCCAGTCACTCGCATCATGCACTGGCATCGTACCGAGAGGTACGCATCCGTCCCCCTGATCTTCTATCTTGCCTCAGTCAGCATCCTCTCGACATCCAGCTTGTCCGGGGAAGACTGCATGCCTCAGCCACGAGTGGGCCGAGAGCCTCGTGGGAAGGGGGACCCCGACCGGGTACTCAGCGCGCATACGCGGGTAAAAGCTCGGCGGTTGGCTCTCCAGGCGCATGCAAGTCTGCCCCACCGTTAACCATTTTCTTCATCCCATAACCCTGAAATAATCATTTCTGGTCAAAAGGGCTCCAATAAAAAAACACGCTGAGAGGTGATCTCATCGTATTTGAGGCGGATGGTGCCGTACCACATTGGCATGCCAAGGCCGAAACACGAATACGGTGCTCAAGTGCAGGTTGAAGCCATTTTGACAACTCAGACCGATCAGGACGGCAACAGTCAGCGCCAGTTTTGCGCCTTGAACGCCGCTCTCCGTGGCGCGTCACCATTAGCCTGGCACTAATCGTTCGTCGATTGTCTACGTCCGCAGCCTGGCCATAGGATATCAAAAGTTCATATCAGATCATTGACCACCGGATTTTTTGGGAGCCAGAAAACATCTGTTCACCGTCATTACACCATCTAACGAGGGCTTTCGACGCCTTCACGCTGTGGCTCCATCTGAGCGGCGTTTGGCTCCCGGCCGCCAGCGCCACGCCCGCCGGCCCGCCCGACGGCCCGCTCTTAATTCGTGTAAGTGCGCCGGGCTCGTCTCAAGCGGCGCTGCCCGTGACCGCCGACCAATCAGCTGATGGCGTGTGAATTATGTGCCGCCGGGGTGCGCTGCCGCCGCCGTCGCCTCGCCCGCCTGCTCGCGAAGGTCACGGCACGCTGCCATGGACCCACGTGCACTGCAGCGTCAGCCCCGCCGGGAAGCGATGCTCACCCCGCCACACGTCTCCAGAGCTCCTCGGGCGGCCGGCAACGTGCGGCCAGTGACAGCTAAGTATGGCGGCTATCCTGCTCCGTGGGAAGCTCGTTACCACCAGGGGCCGTTAGCCTGGCTGGGCGCCTTTGCTACCGCACAGAAAGTTTCCAGACTAGTATTCGTTCTTCTATTCGTTATCTCAGCATCAGACACCAGCGGAAACGGTTGATGCTGACAGCACTGAAGCTGTGTTTCATGCATCCAGGTTTGTTGGCATGTTTGATATTACTCAGATGCAGAACGGAATTTGGGCTCAACTTGGCAGTTCACCGATGATGCAGCCTTGTACGCTATGTGCGTGCTCTTCCGTCCGATAGCGTTCGAGGGACTGTGCCGTCTTTTGAGGCATTTTTTTTCAAAGCAAAGTGTGGTAAGACATCACGGAGAGTTTTGTGAAATAATGCCACAACTGTGCAAGGTAACGTTGCTGCAGCACCAACCAGGTATAATGACCGAATGCATTTGTAATATTTCTTAGTTTAAATTACGTCGTTAACGTTTCGTCATAGCACTCCATTATTTTTCTAGTCTTAGATTAAGTTATGAATTAACAATATTGATGCACGCAGGACATTCAAGTGCGATATTTATCTAAGCTCCAAAACGCTGTGCGTGGGGATGTCATGTTGATCTCGCTCAAAATTGGTACGAAAATTGCATAATAAAAAATGGTTATCTGCAAAAACCAAAAATCAGGCCCTTAGTGCACCCGAGGTGTGGTGGTCAGAATGCACTCCATCATTTGTCGGCATGAATAAGAGGTGCCATCTCGAAGCCCGTAAGCTTTCAAAGCGAGGGAAAAAAGAGCTCGAAAGTGGTATTTGTTGTCCGTAACAGTTGTTCGCAGCAAAAGGTCGCTGTCGTTCATTATCAGATATTGAGATAACATCAGATATGATTGGAAAAGTGTACTTGTAACTTTTGGTAAGCCTTCAAGGTTTAAAAACGACCCAAAGTAGCAAAATTCCGAGGTTTGTATAAATGAGCACCATTACGTCATTGTTTGATAGTCCTTTCGTGACGACAGAAATACCTGGCAGCATCGGGCAGCCAGACCTAAAAAATGTCTCGAAACGCACGAAAGCTGACGCGAACCGGCCATTCTCGTTGCGGGCACTGTGTTGGGTGGCGGATTAGTGAATGGGTTGTTTGTGGATTTTGGGTCTTGGTGCTGGTCGTAACGGAAGCTTTGGTGGGCTGTTTGGCATACGCAACTTAGCGACCGCCACCATTTAGAGCAGATTAAAATATAAAAGCACGATATGCTGTTAAGACTGTTATGTAGGGTCATGAATTTTGTACAAAAGCCCGCCAAGGGCTGCTGAGGACGTCAATACTGTGTTGTTGACTTATCCTGGCCGCAGTGCTATACCCCTGGCATTGATATCATGTGATATGTACAGCGGATACTTTCGTTGTAATTGTAACTGGGAATGCAGTTGCATGCAAATATTAATAAATTTGAAACATTGCTATGAATTGATTGTCAAAGCATTGCTATTGCTATGGTAAAGATGGTAAAGTTGAGTTACAAAGAATGTTTTCCTTCCTTAGGATTATTTATGCAATTACTAGTTAACTCTGATACAACCATTGTGGTGTAACAGCATTTTCGCTGGTCCTTTCGTGATGTTAGATCAGTTGCTACCAGTCATTCATAAATTGTAACCTGTTATCTCATAGGCTTGATATAGAGTAGTCAACCAACGTGGTACATTGTTTAATGGCACAGGTCAATAGTGTCATCGTGGCACTACCTCAGTGCTGTGCTGTGGCATGGCATAATGGACAGTGATCCAGTTTTCGTCCTGCAATCCCTGTTGCTTTCATAACAAATTCCATCGTGAAAAGCTGAGTCAGGCATGCATTCTTGTATTAACTCTGCATCTGACATATGACTGACCAAAAACACATGATACAAGATACAAATCACTTTCATCAACGCACACAACCATTAAGTGACGTCATTTGCTCAGCCTGTTTTGGGAATACTCAAAATATAGAAAACAAAGGACAAACACGTCTTCTGCTTCTGCAGCCATGCAACATGCTGCAGCCATCAGGCTGCTTCAGTTAAAAGTTGTGTTCACACAGAAAATATTACATGTAGTCATATTTAGATGGGCGAAATGCAGGGAAGTGATGAAGCTGTCATTGCGCATAAGGATCTTGATAAAAATATGATGAAGTGCTATCCAAGAAACTAGCGGCAATACTTCTCCACCTATGTCAGCACCCAGCATCTCACACAAGTTGCAGAGACTATCACAGTGGTGACTCACAAGTAATGCCTGCCTGCATATAAAATTTGTTAAGGCTGAGCTATGTGCATCCATAAAGATACAGCACCATATTTTTAGAATTCTTAAGCGAAGGTCAATTTTGCAAAGCTGTAGCATGCGAGCTTATACCAAGCATGTGCATTAGTGAACTGTGCTTGATCTGTCAGGAATGCCTAAATGAATTGCTAATATAATGGTACGCAATGGATTAGGTACGTGCTGTGATACCTCATTAGGTTCAAAATGTTGGCAAGATCATAATGAAGTTACAAATTGCCTCTGAACGCCCCTGCAGCATGGGTGCTAGTGTTCCTTTCAGTTTGCTGACGTCACTACCTTGTCATGTTCAAACGCAAACTTAAAAGGTATGTTCCACATTTGAAAATATTGAGATAAGCATCAGATATGACGGGAAAGCTTATCTGTGACTGTCGGTAAGCTTTCAAGGTTCAAAAACGACGCTAAATAGCAAAATGTCAGTTTTAAAAATGCGCCTCATTACGCCATTGTTTGAAAACGTCATGGAATTGTTTTGTGACAGCAGCAATACCTGGCAGCATCTGGCAACCAGACAGAAAGGATATCTAGAAACGCACGAGAGCTGACGCTGACCGGCCATTTTCGTTGCGGACGTTGTGTCGGGCGGTTAATTAGTGAATGGCTTATTTGCGGATTATTTTCTTGGCACTCGTCGCAAGAGAAGCTTTGTTGGGCTGTTTATACGCAACGTAGCGTTCGCCGGTTTTTAGGGCAGATGATTAAAATCAAAGCACGATAAGCTGTGAAGACTGCCATATAGCGTCATGAATCTCTTACCGAAACCTGCCAAGGACTGTTGAGGGTGTGAATACTGTATTGTCGACTTATTCTTGCCTGCGGTGCTGTAATCCTGACATTGATATCATGGGAAGTGCACAGTAGTTACTTTCTTTATCATTTGTTACTGGAATGCAGTTGCATGCAAAAATTAATGAATCTGTAATATCGTTATGAATATATTGCTAAAGCATTGTTATTTCTATGGACAAAATGGTAAGGTCGAGGTCCAAAATTTTTTTCTTGCTTAGGATTACTTATGAAACTACTAGTCAACCCTGATATAACCATTGTGGTGCAACAGCATTCCCGCTGGTGATAGTCCTTTGGTGTTGTTCAATCAGTTGCTACCAGTCATTCATAAATTGTAAGCTGTTACCTCAAAGGCTTGACATAGAGCAGTCAACCAATGTGGTGCATTGTGTATTTGCACGAGCCGACATTGCCATCGGGGCATTACCTCAGTGCCGCACGGTGGCATGGCATAATGAACAATGATCCAGTCTGTGTACTGCAATTACTGCCGCTGTCATAATCAGTTTCATCGTGAAAAGGTGGGTCAAGCATGCATTCTTGTATTAACTCTACATCTGACATATGACTGACCAAAAACACATGATGCGATATACAAATAACGTTCAGCAAAGCACACAACTATTAAGTGACGTCACTTGCTCAACCTGTTTTCGGGGTGCACAAAACATGGGTGACAAAGATGCAAACACGCATTCTGCTTTCATAGCCATGCAACATGCTGCAGCCGTCAGGCTGCTTCACTCAAAAATACTGTGCACACGGGTAATAACACGTGTATAACAAGAAAATAGTGCATGTGAAATGATCCTGCAAACCTGCTGACCTCGCACAACGCTGGAGACATGACAAGAGCATGTATAGTTAAATGGGCGAAAGGCGGGGAAGCGGTGAAGCTGCCGATGCACACCAGACCCATGATAAAGATATCATTAAGTGCTATCCATTAAACCAACAGCAATACTTCTCCACCTTTCTCAGCATCAGCATCTCACACAAGTTGCAGTGACTATGACAATGGTGGTCTTAAGAAGGGCATAGCCGTGAGCTGTATCAAAAGGTCCTCAAGATGGCTATTTCAGTTCAAAACCCCATATAAATGTGGAACATTCCTTGTAAAGATAGAGGCAGTTATAAATATATCACATTTTATTTGGAGTCATCAGATTTAAAATACCAAAACAATGTTCTCTCTCAGAAGTACAAACCTCGCATGCACGCCCCCGTCACAACAAGATGAAAACAAGTCACTGGCACGCACCACTGGTGATCACAACCATTTCAAGCGCCTGATTCCTACTCTAATGTCAAATAAGTGTAATCCCACACAGCTCTTACCTCATAGGTTTGACATAGAGTAGTCAACCAATGTGGTACATTGTGTATTTGCACGAGCCGACAGTGTCATCGGGGTATTACCCCAGTAATTATCAACATTGACCAACATCATCAGCATCATTATCTCAATGATTATCAACACTTGCACAACCCCCGGTACTGTTAAATTGCATGTGTTCTCGCAATTTCCGAATAGGTATTCGGTTATATCACCGCATTTCACCGTGAACTCCCTCCAAAACGAGCCCTAATGAGGCTTATGGTAATACAACTCAAGAGGTTGCATTACCACTCAAGATACAGGAATCCTTGTAAAACGCAATGTTTTGTTCAAGATTTTAATTTGTGCTACAATATGTGTTAAATATTTAGTAAAGTATATATATATATATATATATATATATATATATATATATATACATATATATACATATATATATATATATATATATGCGTATATACACATATATATATATATATATATATATATTTTCACATACATAAAATTACTGTACAGTTTCCCTTGTTTTATAATGCCTTGTCAACCCATAAACCCGTGCAAGGTTCTTTGCTCCGGTACACAAGGTGCCAACCAAGCTCTTTGTAAGGAATGCTTTGGTAGAAGATAAAAATGCCAGCAGGAGAAAAAAGGTACATTTTCCGTCGCGTCTTCGTTTTTCGTATAACATTCGGGAAAGTGCCGTTCTTTTTTCGGTGCCGTACTTTTTTTGCGGACAGTGGCGTTCTCTTTTTATAACATTGACTTATGGCCTAGATAGAAGCAAGGAAAAATACCCCGTTGGCGAGTGCCGCACAACCCGAAACTGCTCGCGCTTACGTTCGCGACACGCATTCAGCAGCGAAATCTTACTACCAGCCGAATACCTTCCGCGGATGGCATCATACGTGCTGCATCATCACTCTTGCGAATGTATCAGCCGCCATGCTGTTTTGACCATAAGTAGAAAACAGCCTGCAATATAACGACAATTGCATGACGTTTCTATGACGACATCCCTGCCAAGGTGACTTTGAAGTGGTCTTCCAATAAACCTTTTCGCACTTTTGCGGGCGTATAACTAAGTAACCAGAGGTTTTTAGGTCTTAAAAAGGGCACGGCCGTGACCTGTATCAAAAGGTCCTCAAGATGGTTACTTCAGTTCAAAACCCCATGTAAAGGTGGAACATTCCCTTTAACGGTGCGTTGCTAAAGTAAAGCTGATGGAAGGCATACAAAGGGGCATAGGCCCGGACGCAGACACCGGACCTCGACCAAATTTGGATAGGGCATAAAGGTGACTACGCCCTTGTCCCCAAGTGAAACATTATTTCATTGCCTGTTGTATGTTGACAATCATTGCATAATGGCTGTCAGAAAAGTGTCCCAAAAACATTCAGAATATTAAATTTACTACGAATATTGTTAATCCACAACGTGTACATTCCTGCTTGGTATGACCGGAAGAATAATTTTTCCCCTCGAATTTCGCTTACGGTCTCTGCAATACTGCAATTGCTGCATTGTTTTACCATATTATCTGATGCATTATTGACGATCAAGGTCGAAAAAGAGAGCCTTCAGACCTGTTCAGAAACCCATCTTTAATGCGTTGCTGGCCAAAACTGGCGAACACACCGGGCGGTTGTTATGCCGATATTTGCGAATTCATACCTGTAGTTCACGAATCATCAAGAGATGTCGGCAGCGGTGGCTCTTAGGCGAAGAATCCCGGTCAGAAATTCAATACCGCGTGTGGACGAGAGGGTTAGGCCCTTAAGAGAGGAATTGGTTCCACAACCCAGGCCGACCGGGCGGGTAATCCAATACTTTTTCAGAGGACAGTCGAGTCATAATGCATGTGGGCAGCTGCCTTTAGCAGCGACAGCTGTGTTGAGAAGACGATGGTTCGTTCCAGGGGAGGAGCTGGCGGCGGAAACAATGCACCCTTAAGACCACTTATAGAGCCATCCCAGGCATGGCTGGGCTGCAATCCCCAGAGCACAAATGGGGTTCAGGTTGGAGGGTGGGGAGTGGAGGGGTTAGGGTACCCGAGCGTAGAGTATGGCTGCGTGTGCACGCCCCGGCTTGCCAGTGGCTGCTAACACAAAGGGCGCAAGAATCGGCAGAGGCCGGCTGTCCACCTCAATTTAATGCAAGGAGGAATAGGTTTATTTGGAAAATGCATGCAGAAAATCTGACTCACTATGGATTCGCTCCGTAGTCAATGTCCCAAGAATCATTACGTGAACAAATTTATCGGTCAGTGAAATTAGTAAAATTGCAATGCTACGCGTTCCCTGATTTTGAGCCATCGGGTTCCTAGCATTGTTTAATAATCCCCGTACACGTGTACACGTATACATACACGTAACGTACACATACCTAAACGTGTGCCGTAAACGTCCACGTGCCTTCGGAGTCGCAGGGGACAGACAGTTCGCCATCAATTCGCCACACGGCAGTCTGGACGGTAGGGATGTCCACCGCGCACCGTCCCCTACATCACCCACCGACGGCGGTAAGTTAGCTCACGCCCGCGTCCCAGAATTAGCGACCGGACGGCCGCGCGCCATCTGCGCCCCGGACCCGGCGGCGGTGCCGACCGTAACTCAGACGGCGCGCCGTCGCCCGCTGCCGTCGGAGTCGATGTTTACGACGGCCGGCCGGCGGCGCGGCGCGTGACACGCCTGGGGATGAGCACCAGCCGGCCGGTTAGCCGCCGCCGCCGCTGACGTAGCTGCCCCGCTGGCCGATCCCGGAGGGGAGGCAACAGGCCATGACCCGTGGCAGGGCACCGCCCCAAGTCTTTGCTCTCGTTCTCGGATATTGACATGATATTGGGAGCTTGCTCTCAGGGCGGACATACTGAACA
This sequence comes from Pollicipes pollicipes, assembly GCF_011947565.3. Classification (NCBI taxonomy): domain Eukaryota; kingdom Metazoa; phylum Arthropoda; class Thecostraca; order Pollicipedomorpha; family Pollicipedidae; genus Pollicipes; species Pollicipes pollicipes. The sequence goes on along the minus strand of NW_023597034.1, from coordinate 13,188,687 downwards.
CGTCGCCCCCCCCCCCCTCACCCCTCCCTTTTCAGGCCAGCAGCTGCTGCTGCCACGAGTCATATCGTCGGGGTCAGCAGCCTCGGCTAGTGACACGAGCCACTGTGGGAGAGCAGCGGAAAGGAGCCGGCCCTGCTGCGGACACTTGGGCTGGACTCAGTCGGCCTAGTCGTGCAGTTCGTAGCCGAGAAGCGGTCCGTGGAACGGGATCGGTCTGCCTGGGCCGGCCGCGGCTCCAAACAGCACAGATCAATCGCCCAAACGGGTCTGTCAGCCTTCCGACTGGGTCGGACATGCCGTGAGCCCAGCGAAATCCCCGGTGGCAGCAAACTCTCGGGCCCCACAACGCCATGTGCACCAGCCATGATCCATTAATGAGCTCCTGACCTGAGCTTGGTCAGGGCCACCGCTGCCAATGGGGCCAAAAATGGACCAGACGCGTCGGTCCATTTTTGAGCACCCTTAGCAGAAGCTCTCAATGACAAAATCCGTGCTTGTTTTGCTCGTGTCATCTCGAGAGATTTTTTCTGTCAACCTCCACCCTTTTACCATTCACACGAAAATGTTGGCAAAGGCAACAAAAGTTCTCCCAAACTAAAGGAATCGATAGGCATTTATGGTTACTCCTTTCCGGTCAACGTCCATAGGGCCAATGCTAGCTTGTTCTGAGCGTAATGGGGTCGACCCCCCCCCCCCCCCCTCCCCATCCTTCCCCCGGCCCCACGGCTTGCCCCTGAACCGTGGCTCTCTTATTCCAGTTTTCAAAGCTACGACAGCATGGCTGGCTGGCGGGACGATCCCCGAAGGCTTTCAACGACTTCTGGGGAGTGCCGGCTGGGAGGAGCGCAGGCTGAATTTCGCGGCCTACTCGCAATGTCTTCCGTGTCGTAAAACAAGACCACAGTGCGCTCTTTTTATTTTTGCAAACCTGCCTGATATCTTTACCTGTCAGCGTTTATTCCTGCAAATATTAATACATGCCGTAAATTTGGTACACGGATGGGGCACGTGCCCAGGGGCTAGGCTATGATGCGTGCACGCCCCCTGGCAACAGGTACCGTAAACTCGAAGAGAATTTCGAAGGCTCGAAGCGAAATTGGCTGAGCGGTCCCAGTCACGGCTGAGCCCGGAAATGGCAGGCTTTCAAAGGGCAACGCTTCCACTGCCCAAGATTCACCCCGTTGCCCTGTGTACGGACATTGGTTGGCATGTTCGTCCAATACCAATTTTTCATTTAGCAGCTTCTCCCTCTTCACTCTCAAACAGAGCAGGAACCAAATGTTGACTGGATCGGAGGGCTCTTGATCTTGTTTTGGGGAGGGGAGCCTAGCTGGCTTTGTATTCGCTAGCGAGCCCCTCTGGTCGAAGGAGCGTTCAATGACGTTTTTCAACGTCTGGCGACTTTCGTTTTCTCATGTTAACCAATGCCTTGGCTTGGAGATACTCTGGTGGACTCAAGTTGACTCACCAAGTTATGGACTTAGTCGCTAGATGTCAGGGTAGTGCAACTCACCATCGCCGCAGATCCCCTCCTCGTCCAAGTCCCACAGCAGCGTCAACAATTAGCTGAGCTGATAAGAAGAGTTTTCTTTTTTGACACTGCATGCTATCGAAACAGGGGCGAGTAAATCCTGCAGAGATTTGGTCGTGTAACATGTTTGCTGGCATTGGTTCCGTGTGGTACGCACTTGCCATTCACGATGCATTCCAGTTTCAGATACGTAAAAACATGCAATTTGTGCATTGCTTTGTTAACATTTATGTATATCTCGGTTGAAATAGCTTATTCAAGTTCAAATAAGTCAATTTCCTGCCCAAAAATGAGATTACCCATCAAAGGTAGCATTGGTGGCTGGCCCGCAGTTGTCATAACGTATTAACCCGCATCAACGCAAAACCACTCGCTGCATGCGCTCACTGGAAAACGGACGTCTACTGATGTCACTGATCGCTCGCTTCGGCGCTGGCTGGCATACTGTTTGCTGCAGAGAAGTTACTGCGCGATGCTCCTTTAGTTGCTGCCGAAAGGCTTTTGCTCCGACTTTCATGGACACAAGACCGGGAGAGAGAGCCAGGCGTCCACCCAGCCCCCAGGGGGAGACACGTGCCGTACGCACATAGTGGTGTTTAGTGGCATATCTCCCTGGGCGTAGCATACGGGCAAGGTAGCCCAGGAAGACACGCGCCCCCTTGCCAACTTGTGGCATGTATTAATACATACGTGACTAAATGAATGTTTGACAATTAAAAATCCCAGGCAGACATGCAAAAATAAGAAGATTAAAAACGTGCCTTGATGCTTAACGGGACGTAAGTACCAACTACTATTACACAAAGTTGCGCACTTATAGACACCAATCAAATGTCAGGTGATAGACGCGGATACGCAAAATAAAACTGAGAACACACTATGTTCTTTTTTGGCAAGTCAGTAATTCTGCTGACACGTGTCTAACTGTTTGACCTGCCCTGTCTGACCTGTCCTGTCTGACCTGCCTGTCTGACCTGCCCTGTCTGACCTGCCCTGTCTGACCTGTCTGGCGCAGACCTGTCGGGTGTTTTGAAAATGACTTTTCGCTCATTTGTGTTTCTATTCTTTTCTTACTGTAAGGACAGCTCGCTGACCTTAGAAGTCTTGTCCCGCACAAAATGCATGCATTCGCCGCGACTCCGATCTTTGTCAGAACCGCGTCTGCATCCCCGCCCGAGCCTGCTCAAAGACCTTGCTAGGCGTAAGCTGCCGGCCAATCTCGGTTTCCACTGGGGGGGGGGGGGGGGTTCGTGGCTTGCTGAAGGATTTGACGGTAGCTGGTGGGACTCCCTCCCCCCCCCCCCCCCACCAATGAACATTTTGAAATAGGCCCCAACTGACGTTACATAGGACAACTTTATTATCAAAACCGATGTTGCCATGTCCCAACATTTGGAGACATCGATATGTTTCGCTGTTTGGTCACAGACCCACCATGATGCCTGATCTGCTTGTTGCCATTCGGCAACCCGTTGTGGTCATCACCGTGCTAGGATGAGAGTTGGGATCCGAGTTATCAACACAATTCCCACAACCCTGAGCCCCTATTACCCGAACTCGACAACTAACCGATCTGTTTTGCACTGTTTAGACTTGAGAGAATTAATTGCCAAAATGGCAGAAGAAGCTCCCTTCCATCTTCAACACCTGGACAATCTCGGAAAGCTCACTTCTTAGTCGGCTCGTTAGCGATCTTCGGCTCGGCAGCTCGGCACAAGCCGTACCTTTGACTATCGGAGAAAGCTAAAGAACGGACTACCGGGGCCGGGTCAACCCAGTTTACCGTCCAACCTGCATCCAGATAAACAACACAAGAAGTCGCGAACACGCTGATCTGAAGACGTAACGATATGATGTTAGCTCGCCCGTGTGTTGCGTGTCTGTTTGGGTGTCCGTCTCCGGCGCCCGCACACGCGACTGGGCACCCCTGCCAACGCCGACGCGCTCCATATGTGTGTGTGCGTTCCCAGGGGGGCGTAATCCATTTATTTAGACAGCGAAACGGCTGATCGACCGGCCAGTATTGAGCGGGCCCGCGCCGGCCCGCATTAGGGCATCATAACTCAGACGTGTCGCCTCCCCCGCGGCCGGCGCATTACGCATGGCCGCCCCCTCCGCGCCCGGCCCGGTAACGCGCCCTGACCCCCGCCGGGATCAGGCGGCCGGGTGAGGCGCACACATCCCCTGATTACCCTGTTTAGCGCCGGGCGGCCGGCGTGGCCGCGCGTGCAATAATGCCCCTGCCCCTGTCGTCGCTGATGAAATAATTGTCGTCCGTTAATGAATTCCTTCCGGCGGCGGCGGGTCCGTCCGGATTTAAAAGGCCCGACAGCATGCCCGGGGGGCTTTAATAACGCATGAGGGCCGCACGTGCCCTTTTAGTCATCCGGAACGCCAGGCGGAGCAGCAACTGGTGGGTGACGGCCGCTGCCGGATGGGGAAGGTAAGTAACACAATGCCAGGTGTGGAGCACCACTGTTAGAGTCTGTAATGGGGGGGAGGGGTAACACATTTGATTCCGATGTAATCTTTTGGGCATGGGTCTTGTTTGCCAATATCTTTCTTCCGTCAGTCTGTCTACCATAGCCCTCGAACACTTCTAGTTCGACGCGCGCGTTCGCGCGTTCACAAATATTTTCACGAAGAAGAATGTTTAGGCTCTGTCGTCAGTATGCGTGAGTCATTAACAGACAGCGAGGGATGCAGAAATTCATTTCAGCAGGCTAGTCCCACTTTAGATCATCAACTTCAGTGCGCTCCTGCTTGCTAAAGAGCGAGACAGATCTGAATAAATCCCTCTGTCCTGGGGAAGCTTCATGGCAAAGTCACGGGACTAGACTGGTGGGGCGATAAGCCGTATCCCACGTCTGTGAGATAGCACTGAACCGACTGCAAGCCACATACTAGAAGAATCCTTAAGGCGGCCGTACTGATACTGCTCTGATACATAGATACTGGATTAGCCGGCTTAGAAAGGTTACCAGGTTGCGTGCAAAGTACCAGGCACTATGGCCAAAAGCATGCACATTGCGCTACTCCTGGCAGCCAAAGGATTATATCTGCGCTGGACAAATGCGTGCAGTCAACGTTGGCACAGATTTTTCAGATGACTGCTCAAACTGTGCGCCAGCTAACAAGTCTTTACAGCTTATGAATGAAACGGTTAATGCATGCGCCAATGCAATATTGTCACTGTAGCAAAAAGTGTGCGTAAAATTCAGCACGTGGCACTTCCAGTATCGTGTGGCATAGCCAATGAAGGCTTTACATCAAGGCCCCCGAACCCCCCCCCCCCCCCCCCCCCTATCCCCGAGGTGATGAGGACCACCGGGAGTTGGATCGCCCAGGAATTTTTAGCAAAACCCCCGCGGGGCTTGTAAACCAAAAACGGTCCCCCAGATATCGTAATAGAATCAAAAGCTTCAATACTCCTTCGTGTCTGAACCCAGGGCCCTTAAGCGACGAGCTGAGGCACCCCTTGCTTGAAGGGCCCTCTATGACCTCTATGACCTCTATGACCCCAGTAGATCCCATCTAGGCGACATCCTGGCCACGCCACTGCCAGCACTTGTTATTGCAGCGTATAAGCTAGCGTATTTTTACATTGACGCGCGCTGGGTTGAGCTAGTCTTAACTGTTGGGACGATCGGTATGAGCCTAGAATGAACATGAAAACCGACTTCTTCGCCTCCCTGGCCCTAAAGCCGCCCGGCCGTACTACTGCACGGTTTTAGGGGAACGCAGTGCAAACTTGGATTTTGAGGGCCGCAAACCACGGACGCTCGAAATTCGGGACCAAACTGTGACGGCAGCCCACTGCTGTAAGGTCTCCATGGGTCAGGGTGCACAGCCATGCCGTAGGGTCTTGTGCGCCGGGTGAATGCATGACTTTCGCCTTTGAAAAGGCCAAATGCTATGCTCAGCAGCGCGACCCGGTATCTGATGCGCGTTTTCCGGCTGAACATCGGCCGCGCGGCCTTCATCTCTATCCCGCGACCCCCGTGTTGACCGATGTGATAATGAATTGGACTCCATGAGCGGCGTGTCAATAAGGCGGCGATAAGAGCAGCGGGCGGGCGGCGATCACGCGACTCTGACCCGTACAGCGACTGGGACTGTCTGCAGCTGCCGCTGTGTCCGCCAACGGAGGGGTGGTCTGCCTGGCGCGGCGCGCGTGGTCCGTGAAAACGATCGACCACCGGCGCGTGTCGCTTTGCATCCCACCCTCCCCACCCCACCCCTCTGGTCTGCCCCGCGCGTGGGAGTGTGACGCGGGGGAGACGCGCCAAAATCTGGCGCCGTCCCAGCGCGTCGGCCCCAGAGCCGCGAGGCGACGCCTGCCGCAGGTGATCGGGCGCGATCGCCGCCGCGCCCGTAGAGCCGGGGCAGAGAAGGGAGGAGGAGAGGGGAGGGGACTGCGCGCTCGGCGGCGGATCACGCGGCGCACCGGGCGTCGGCTCTGCTCGCGCGTGATGAAGCGACGTTGGCGGGCTAGGGCGCCAGCCAGGTGACGCCACTCAGGGGCACGCTGACGGTAGTGGGGCGGTGCCGGGGCCGTGCGAATGCAGGTCTGGGAGGCAGGCTTATTGCGCATGTCTGCAACCACGTTGCCTCAGCAAATCGCTGCGACATCGGCGATTACGCCCTCGCGTATCCCGTTGAGTTCTTTGCGATGGTGGGCGGGACGCGTCTTGTGTGGCAAGGCTGTATCTCTACGTGTTTCTGTACCGATTTGTGATCTGATGATATCGTGATCAGCGCGAAGCTGCCATAATATAACCTGAGCTTCGATGGCTTGTGTAAAGAAGGCCCAAATGTTCTCATCTGTTCTCGTGTATTCCTCCCTTCCCATCAGTACTCCTGACTGTCTCAGGCTCTTGCTATCCAGTTGGGGGTCGTTTTCAGCGACCACGCGCCGCCGCGGTCCAGCGTACGGGCTGTGGTGATGAGTGATGGGATTACCGGCACCTGCCTCGGAGGTCAATGTTCGTGTTTTACACGTATGACCCCACCATTGTCTGCCTTTCAGCACAGCACGGCTCGTTGCAGGAGGAAGTTATACTGCAGGCGGGTGGCTGCCGGCCGCGTGCCAGCGTTCCCTTTCAGGACAGCATGGCTCACAGCAGCAGGGCGTTTGTTATACTGCAGGCGGGCGGGCCTCTCGCCTCTCGCTCTGTTTCCACGTGCGAGATAAGGTGAGCAAACGGCTGCACAGGAGCCTGTGCAGACCGTGTAGAAATCTTGCAAGGTCTTGGGGCTGTCCGAGACGAACGGCTCATGCCACGTCTAGAAGGGATTCGGACCCTGCATTGTTCCCGTCCTTAACAGGAACGTATATGGGCGCTGTGTGAAGGAGCTCACGGCGGATCGATGGTGCGACGTCGCAATAATTTTGAGAAGTGTCATTTCTGCACTTGAGCAGCAGCCATACGCCGGGACAGCTGAACTGCGGACTGGAAATGCCTAACGCAAGGTAAAAGTGGTTGTTTTTTCGTGGTTGCATGATTTTTGCGGCTATGGGGAAAGGATACCACATTGCTACTTCTGGACGCCGCACCCTGGGCAGAATTGGGCAAAGAAGGGCCCAGAACAAAGAAGGTCGTGCTCAGGGGGCAGCGGGTGCCAGTCAGCACAACATCAAATCATCGGTGAAAACAACGGCCGAGTGTCTAGCTCTGAGCCCAAGGAATAAACCTTTTCAACAGCAAAGAAACATATCACCCCGATCCGTTCAATACGGCCGTGTTTACCTAGCAGTTCGATCCGCTAAATACGGCCGTGTTTACCTAGCAGTTCGATCTGTTAAATACGGCCGTGTTTACAAAGCAGTCCGATCCGTTAAATACGGCCGTGTTTACATAGCAGTCCGATCCGTTAAATACGAATAATAAACACGTGTTTGCATGTTTAGCCACACCGTCATCATCCTTAAAAGAAAAAGCTAGGTGTGTTAAATGACAGAACCTGAAAAATGACGAAATTAATTTGAGGGACGGGAAAATCAGCTCGTGTAGCACTGCTTTCTCGGTTTGTAACAATGAGCTAAAATGAGACCCAGCGTGACAGTCAACATGCAACTACTTGATGCAAGGCCGAGGGTGCTGAATGTGCAATACCGTGCGTCTCAGATGGTGGCGCCGGGGACTGGGGTAATCTGACGCCGGGCTAACATCAGGCCGGTGCAGAATGAGCCACCGTGCGACTCGAGACGCCCGCAGGTGTCGTCAGGCATCTGGCAGCCGCATCAGAGGCTTCGGGCATTCAGAGGCGCCGTGGCTCATACGTTTGTGTCTATGGTCAACCAGCATTGAACACAGCAACACTGATATCAAAGTGATAGTTCCACTTACAGATGAGTTAGGATTATCATAACATCATTGCACACGGGGAAATAGTATGTGCTATGTGACGCAAATGGGCTCATTGCAGGCTGGTATGTCGCTAAAACCTTAGTAGACACCAAGCCACTGCATATTCCGCACTGATGAATCCTAACATCGGGTATGACATATCTCTTCCTTCATAGGCTTTCCTAGACAAATGTTAACATTTTAGAAATCGTAACTGGGACGCAAGGACGGCGGAGGCGAGAGACGGATGGGGAGAGGGACGGCGGAGACAAGGGGCATACGGGCGAGGGGGACGGCGGAGACGAGGGGCAGACGGGTGAGGGGGACGGCGGAGACGAGGGGCATACGGGTGAGGGGGAGGGCGGAGCCGGGGGGCATACGGGTGAGGGGGACGGCGGAGACGAGGGCAGACGGGTGAGGGGGGCGGCGGAGACGAGGGGCAGACGGGTGAGGGGGACGGCAGAGACGAGGGGCAGACGGGTGAGGGGGACGGCGGAGACGAGGGGCAGACGGGTGAGGGGGACGGCGGAGACGAGGGGCAGACGGGTGAGGGGGACGGCGGAGACGAGGGGCAGACGGGGGAGGGGGACGGCGGAGACGAGGGCAGACGGGTGAGGGGGACGGCGGAGACGAGGGGCAGACGGGTGAGGGGGACGGCGGAGACGAGGGCAGACGGGTGAGGGGGACGGCGGAGACGAGGGGCATACGGGTGAGGGGAGACGGCGGAGACGAGGGGCAGACGGGTGAGGGGGACGGCGGAGACGAGGGACGGACGGGCCAGGGGGACGGCGGAGACAAGGGGCGTACGGGGAGGGGCGCGGCGGAGGCGAGGGGCAGACTGGGCAATGCCCTGGAGTTCCGACTTTGGGTGTAAAGCAACACCTTATGAGGAGGAATTTTCTACATGCGCTCCGACATCTCAATCGGAAACGATTTTATTATTAACCTACCTACATTGTTCATATATATATATATATATATATATATATATATATATATATATATATATATATATATATGTATATATATATATACATATATATATACATATGTATATATATATATATATATATATATATATCCTCATTATATGAGCCTGCGATAATGTATATTTCATATTATTGATAAGGTCATAAAGCGGTGAAACTTAACAGCACTCGACTCATCTGCTTACATGGTAAGATTTACAACTGATGTCGTTTCGGTTTGTGCTTTGTGATATGTTCAAAGGTGAAAAGGTGAAAAAATGATGTATGACCGCAATACTAGTAGGTTATGTTTCCCAAGGATATGCCGGTAATGGATGCAAACTAAAGCGCAATAACATGCTGTGCCCACCTCATATCAAGCTGTGCCCAAGCATTTGAAAACAAATATAGGCCGGGGCCGCAGCCACCAACCTTGCAGGTCTAGCCAATACCCTTTGACACGTCTGGCGCTGGCGGTCGCTGTGCACCGCCTCTGTATGCTACCCGCTCCGTTTGCTATCGCACAACCGGCACAGCCAGCTGACGAACCGCGCATATCGGCACCGTTATCGGATCCCGTATCTGAACACGGAGCGGCGCTGGGGCTGGAGCGGTCAGCAGCAGACATCAGCTGCGGCGAACCCATACCAGGGGCAGTGTAGGAGGGGGCAGGGCCAATCGTCCCGCTGCCGGCTGTTTTTTTACCTCTCCCTTAAAACAATAAGGGAGGCGCCTTTTTTCAAACTTATGGTGGTGTAGCTACCCGTAGATTACCAAAACGCAGATTAAGGAAGCCCCCTAACTAAGCCAGAGACTAATATGACATATTGGGCTCAGAAGCCCCTTTTTGTAATCAAAATGCCGTTTTCTGCACCATGAGGCCGCCATTTTGATAAGGTTGCCGATGCTCGGGATCAGGAGGCACAGTTTTGCGTTGAGTAGGCCTCTTTTCAGACTCGGAAGACCCAGTTACCCACCAGTTGTTTTTTATTGAAGGAACCCTCTATATTCAGCACGCTCCATTTTTGGAACAGGAGGCTCGTTCATGCACCAAATGGCAAGGGTTTCGGCTCCATTCAGAATCATTTAATTTTTTCGGAGGGCACATGCCCTCGGTACCCCTCCCCCTGAGTGGACACTGCCCAGGAGGCCCGAAGTGAGGAGACCCATTTTTCCCAGGCCCCACCCCCGGAAAATCCTGCCCCCCCCCCCTCCATCTAAAAATCCGTGTCACCCGCCCCGGCCCCTGACAGCAGACAGCCGCCGCGACGCCGGATTGAGCCGCGCGCCCCGCAGCGATGGTTGCCGCCACGGTGGCCGCTCTTCGCGTCGCGTCGCGGCAGAGGCTATCTGTCACCCGATTGCGCGCTGTCGTGAGCTATCGACGCCAGGCGGGCGGCCAGGCAGCCATTCCCGCAAATCCAGGTGGGAGCAGGCCCTGGCAGCCATGCTGTGCCGCAAGACTTGTCGCTGCGGCGGCACACTATAAACCTCTCACACCTGCTGGGCGCAAAACGAGCAGTTTTGACACTGCATGCTGAGCAGATCCACCGAATCTCCCTCAAACGAGTGGAGTAGTAAGCGCTTTCGACGCTCCCGTGCACCCAACGATTGGTATGAACGCTGTCTGCACGAAAACGCTATAATTCGCGAAACATCAGCCCTTAAACATTTCCCGCATCCGTGATCTGGAGAAGGATGCTGGATTCGGTGTCCACCCGCACCGGGTGCCAGTACTAAGCGGGGCGCAATGTTTCGCCGGACAGACGCAGAAAGGTCAGCTGGCAACCAGTCAATAAGGGTCAACTCAGATCCGGGACGACCATGCCGCAGCCTTGGGAGTGATGTAAAGCCCTCAGCAGGCGCATCCGGCGAGTGGGCGGCGACGAAATAAGGTGTTGAACTAAATAACAACTTTGCGGTGTTTGGTTTTGGAAACATGCAACCACCCCTGCTTGACTGGTACCCGACACCAAAGCTATCTGTTCAATCCATTTGGAATAATTAAACTAAAAAAATTAGGGTTAACAACCATGTTGCTCCACCTCATCTCGTGTCGCTACGGGCTTTCGTCGGTGGCACAGACAAGCAGAAGCTTTTATTTAGACCATGTCGCTCTTCCCTGGGGGAAGAGCAGCCCCTGAAGCCGAATGTCCCAGCATTTCTCGGCGTTTTAAAAGACTCAACAGCTCCCAAAATATACAAAATGGGCACCCGAGACAACGAAATGGGATTTTGAGCTTCAAAACCTCATTCAAATGCAAAAATAGGGCCGTTGTAGCTCAACGGTGAGGCACTTCGGCTGCCAGCGCCTCCTGCAACCTGGAGTATAGTTTCCTGTGCGGTTTGGAGAGGCTCCTGCCCCCTCTCAACTTGGTTCCCAGCCGCGTAACTTTGAGAAGTTGCGGCCAAATCCGGGGAGAAACCTGTGTCTTGCGACTTTGAGGTAGGTTTCGTCATTTTGCATTGTTTACCCGCCACCAACTTATGTTGCGAAACTACACCCCTGTCTGTAACCCGGTTTGATAGCCCACTCATAAACGAAATCCTGGGACTCCGCTGGATTAAGCGATAAGCGAGGTTCCAGCTGAACATCATTGCGGCCAGACTTCTCGTCCAGCTAGCATAAACAGCAAAGCAACAACAGGCCATGGAAGCAGGCAAGACGAGAAATGTCGGCACGACATCCCTTCGCGAATCCGGGAGCCGTCGCCGGTTGGGTACTGGGCCGTGTCAGCGCCGCTGGGGCCCGTCGTTGGGTCTCGCGGGCCGGCGCAGCTGGCGGGCCGCGCGGGCGGCGACGCTCAATCCGGGGCGCCGCTGCCGGGCGCGTCGTCCGGCCTCGTGGGCCGGCCGGGCCGGAGCCGCCCTCGGGGAGCGCGGCCAGCGCTTTGTGCCGCCGGCGCGCCTTTGTAGTCGCGAGGCGAGTGGAGCAGCTGCCGGGTCGTGGCCGCCCGGCGCCTCGGATTTGTCTCTTTGTGGGCCAATGTTTTTGTAGCTCCCGCCAGGTGGCTGCGGGCCGCATCGAATGCGGCAGTGGCAGCGGGAGAAGGGATGCCGCTGATCATGCGGCACGTCGGGCCCAGGCGGTGCTGGGCACGCGTCAGGTCGCGTCGGCGCCGTTATCGGCTCGGAGCGCGGCCCTGGCGCGGCCGGACGCTGCCAGATGGCTCGCAGGCGGCCCTATCACTCGCAGACATTATTTAATCTAGCCAGGGGCGGCTCCAGCCACGGTGCCGCAGCGGGCGGTGCATCAGCGGCGACCCGGCGGCCCGTAATACGATCGTCACACCACGCGACCGGACCCGTCATTAGAGCCCTGTTGTGTCCACGCGAGCTGGCGGCGTCAGCATCATGTTACGGGCGGCGCAGGAAGTGACGCCATGGCCTCATCGCACCCGACGCGCACGCCAAAATAATACGTGGCCAAACTGGCGCGCGCTGTCATTCGGCCGCCGCCAGGCGGCTGGGCGCTCGGGGGTCCGTTCGTTGCTGAACCTGGTGCCGTGTGGGCGACGCTGGGCTTGTTGGTCGCGGGGCGAGCCCGCTGCTTCCGGGATCCCCGTCGCCGAAGCTCGCCGTGATGATTCGGTGCGAGGTGCCTGCGGCGAAGCCACATACGATTCGAGTGGATCTGGTCTGTGGGGTCACAGAGGCGCCAGTGGGTGAGTGGGCTGGCAGTTGGACCGCACGTGAATTAGTGAATATTCAGCGGCGACGTGTCCTGTGACGCCACCTTGTCAAGGCGGGGAGCCACATTGCCATCTTCAGAACATGTTGGACGCGTCGCTGTTATGAAACACGCTCAACAGCTTAGGTCAACTAGCGCCGATGTCAGTCTTGAACATGAGTCCTTCTGATGGCGGATTTAGAGCTTTACGAACTGAGGTAACCGGAATGGGCGTCTCTCGGTGTCGAAACTAAGCGACATCCATCGGGCGGATGTTTGGGATTTTTGGGAGACTTGGGTGCCATATTGGGCTGATGTCGACATTTGGCTTACAGACGGGCTTTCCAGTGCAAAGTGTGCTGCTGCCTCCATGACCTTCCTGACTTTCCGGTGATGCCCTCTGCCTGTGATGCTATTCCATGCTATTCTGGTCCATGATGTTCGCCCGACCATGCATGTTCTGTTATACCAGACATCAGAGTCCACCCGGATACTAGCCTTTTTATGCTCCTCTAGCTTAACCGACTTAACCGCTGTGTCTTTTTAAAAGGACCTGCCACAGTTGTATGGCGTGTCGTGTACGCAGTCTTTCATTTGTTCCATAGTTGTCAGCGGTCTGACTTTGGTAAGGGTTCTCCGAAGCGGTCAACTGCTTCTGAAGACAGTCCTGATGTTGTACCGTCTATAGTTGCGTTTCTATCTCTGACAAGCCCTCAGTAATGAATTCACTGCTGATGGCTTCCCCTCAAGCTGTCCTGCTTGTTAAGCACCATCTTTAGGCTTTCTGTCCATGAAACCTTTCAGGTACCCGTTCCTGTGGAACGTCTCGGTTACGTTGTATATTTCTCTCTTCCTAGAGAGAGAGAGAGAGAGAGAGAGAGGAGAGAGAGAAAAGAGAGAGAAGAGAGAGAGATAGAGAGAGGAGGAGAGAGAGAGTAGAGCAGAGAGAGAGTAGAGAGAGAGAGCCAGAGAGAGAAGAGAGAGAGAGAGAGAGAGAGAAGAGAGAGAGAGAGAGAGAGAGAGAGAGAGAGAGAGACTCGAAGCCTGTATTTTCGGCTGTGAGGCGAGCGGACGCTCTTTCAGCTGAGCTGCACCGTCGCCATATGATAACGCGTTGTTCCAGCCAGCAGCATCCGGACTGGGGTCTGCGGACTGGGCGGTGTGGAGGAAAGATCATGTTTATGTCTGGTGCACGAAGCTTGCAGGACGGGTTCTGTTAGTGCAGTGGTAAAGCTGCACGTGTGGGATACCAGGGGCACGGGGCTCGATTCCTCGCGGCGCGCATCATTCATGTCAGAGTGAGAGGCGAGCGGCGCCATATCGTCTCAGCAGTTGGCTGCGTCGTAAAGACCTAATGGCAACGACGGCAACAAAATCATTCAAGACGATGTCCATCCCGCTTAAACCTCTCAAAGGCCGGGAACTTGCAAGGGTTTTTGGCTCCCGGTTTTCCCAAATATTCAACATTAGCCTTAGGGGCGTTGATGGGAAAGAACTTACCAATTTAGCTTTGACCTCTGCCTGAGAGCACTTTGCTCTCAGGAATTGCTCTTTAACCTGAGAGCACTTCTGATAGCCCTGAATCTCTTTGGAAAAGCTGTTCCTTGCGACAGTCAAAGGATGAGTTTTTTTTGGAGTGCGTCCTGCTTGTGTCGCTACATATCCTTGGCTGAGTCGGCTTGTGATGCTGGTCCACCAGGGTGTGGAAATCTAGTAAAGGAATATTTCACTCCTGTATGGGGTTTTGAACTGAAATAGCCATCTTAAAGACCTCTCGGTGCTGTTCATAATCCTGTCACTTCTTGAAACTTACGCCCCTCTAATTTTTTAGATACACGCCCGCGAAAATGGGGAAAGGTATGCCGATGAGAATAATTTAAAGTCACCTTGGCATTCACGATGTCATAGTACTGTCATTCACATATGTTTGGAGCAAGGAACAGGATATATATATATATATATATATATATATATATATATATATATATATATGTGATAGTCATGTGTGATAGCCAGAAAGCCACGTGTATATGCGAAAACGATACGTCCTGCAGAAAATATGACAGAGCTGATGTGTAGAGGCTTACCAGCTAAATTAGGCACACATTTTCCCCCACCTTCCTAATCTACTAGCGATGGCATCCTTGGAAACTGGAAAATGAGTGGAATATAAGGAAATAGGCAGTGCAGGATGAAGAAATGACTTGGATGTAATAAACAAATTTCTTATCTGTGAAAATTATAGAAACCCACTTTTAAGGCAAAATGTGATTGTGTAAAACTTAAGGCCGCGTTTCATCAGTATCATGCTACCAGTAGTCGAAATCCTGTTCTATGACTGGTCGGGCGGCAATGATGAATTCGTGACGCGGAGGGTGTGACGTCACACTTGTCGACTACCGGGCTGGCAAAACGTTTTAACATCTCGGTAGTAGGTATCTCGGTAGGTCCATGAACATGGCGGCGCACAGCGCAGGTGACGTCATGTTAGTGCTTTGGCTTTTTTAGTTAATGTGCGGGCTATTCGGGATTTAGTGGGACATTATTTTTTTAAGCTTGCGACTTGATGAAAGGTGGGTGCTTCTAAGAGGGAGGGCTGAAAAATAGCGCCTAGGGTTCATCGAGGTCAGCCGAATATAGGGTGCCAATGCTGTGTTCGCTTTGTAGCTCGCACACAAGATCTTTCCCGTTACTTGTATCTTCATCTACAAGAGCTTTTTGACCGCGGTCATGCCGCCGCCAGCTCACAAACTTATTTTTCTTCCCAGATTTGATGGGTACAGATGTCCGGACAATGTAACGCTTTCCATTAGTCACCAGCTGGTATGAGACAGCCTGGGATTCGAGTGGGCGGGGCTTGTGTTCGTCTACCAATGACACAGTAGTGGAAATGAAACGCGGCCTAAAAGTATTGTAGAATGCTTTACAATTACAGGTAAAGACAAAATGGTCGGAATCAAATGAACTTCACGAAATGAAAACTAAATGGAGGAAATTGGGGTGTGACGGACGTCCCAACGCCTTAAACGATACCTCTTAAACATGATGGATGGTAGCCGCTAGATGCTAGTGGTATAAGGCGTATCTGCATGGGGAAAAACGACTACAAGTGATGCGCAACAGGCAGTCACCGCACTCACTCGCGGATCGAATGGGCTGGAGCAATGAAAGCTGGAGCTGGATCTCTCCCAAATGGCCGAATTTGACGAGAATGGCACAGATCCGAGCTTTGAGAAAATTATAGGCAGCCTCGCCAAAAATGCTTGTTTTAGAATATTCCTTGAGGCATGAAACAGAAAATCCTGAAGAGTTTTAAATTCCGGATATTTGAGGGTTTTAGACCCAAGCCAACGTTTTTGGATTCTGCTTTGACATCACTTGTAAAATATGTGAAAAAGCACGTAGCCTTGAAAATCGCATAACTTGTTTCTCAGACTTTATTGGCCCTTGGAGCACAGCTCACATGTGAAACAGAACTTTTGCTGATCCAATTTATGTCACCCTGGTACTTAACTTTAGGGGGTTTTGGTTGGCACGATAAAAGCTCAAATGAAGCATTTGAGCCAAGCAAACAACTTCGAACTGATAGAGCAAACGTAAATGCGAACAGACTCAATGAGCCACCAGTGGTTGTGCCGGCAGCGTAGTACAGGACTTATGAGTACAGGACAGGCACCTTACGCTCTGATTCTGCATCTGCTTCACTTTCACCTTCATCATCTTCCTGCCCTGGCATATTTTCCTGCCGCTTGCCGCCTTCCGTGCCTATGGGTCTCTCTGTTCTCTGCCGCATTGTACCTGCTGCTTCTGCCATTTTCCTCGCTACAATTATTCTCACTTCGTTGCGGTCTCTGGGATGCTTCTCTTTCTGCACGCTGGTGTGCAACTGTCGTTTGTACGGTTGGGTCGTTAGAGTGACCGTTCCTTCTCGGAGTCGTTAGAATGGCCGTTCCGTTCGTATATGACATATTCGTGGCTTCTTTTGCTTACGTGCTTTCAGCGCAGGCAGTGTATCAGCAGTGCTGAGCGTCATCAGTGGCAGTGAGCTGCTGGGAGGCGTGGCGAAGCAGGGACAGCAGGCGCCCAAGCGACCGCCACCGACGAGCACTGCTTAATCGTGCCAGCCGTGGAGGTCTCCACTGCTGTTGGCTCCTCCGCTGCCATGGGCATCTCAGCTTCCAATGATGCTCTTGTCCCTGAAGCCGTGGAGGTCTCCACTGCTGTTAGCTCTTCCGCTGCTGTGGCCATCTCAGCTTCCAATGATGTTTGTTGTCGTCCCTGAAGCCGTGGAGGTCTCCACTGTTGTTGGCTCCTCCGCTGCCGTGGCCATCTCAGCTTCCAATGATGCTCTTGTCGTCCCTGAAGCCGTGGAGATATCCGCATTGCTAGACGTGGACGCATCAGCAGTCAAAGACGAGGATGTTTCATAAGCCGCGATCATGCTGCCTGCCGAGAACGCCTTGGCTGCTGCTGAGGCGTCCGCCGATAAGGACGCCTCAGCTCCGCCGTCGGTATCAAAAGCATCGAACCGGTGGTTGGCCGTCTCGGTCCACGCGTGGTAACAGATCGACCGAGACCATGGTGCGCTGGAGAACCGCGGTTTATAAACAGGGGGCGCAGGGTCATGTCCCCTCCCGTCGGGCCCTAAAGACGTCCACAGGCTGCGGAGGGTTCCCTTAGCGGGCCGAGCAGACGCATTTCTTACGCACAACGCAACAATGTTGGACGTATTTGGTCTTCAAGGCAACCAACAACAGTCGCAAGCAAACGTGAAGGGCCCACGAGTGGACAAAAATTCTTCTTCTCTGATTGGCAGGGTAGTGATTGAGAGTTCCGAAGGGTCATTACGCTGTCCAGAGGTTCTGCGCTGTTTCGGGAGGACCTGTATATCCACTTGCAGGGACAACCTGATCATTAAGGAGCCTTCTACGTTGCTCTTGGCTTCTTTACATTTGCTCGTAGGGCCCTGCGATGTTTCTGGGCCCTTCCCGCTAGTGTGCCGGAGCACTCTTGTCAATCTGGGGGCCTTTCACAGAGTCTCTCCATCCGCTCGAAAGGTTCTATACGATATAGTCGGTGCCCCATATGTTAACCTGCCGAGGTATTCTCGGTTGTTCATGGCCCTTCACGTTGGTCTCCATTAGCTTACCGACATACTCACGATATGCTCATGGGCCCTCCGTATTGGTATAGGGCCTTTCAATCCTGCGTCACTTGCTTAGGGTCCTACGCTCTTGTCGGTCCCCATCTGTTAATCTGCTTAGGCACACGTGGTCGTTTGGGGCCCTCCAAGTTGGGTCTTGAATACTTCCTATTTGAATGGAGGGCCCTATGGACCTGTCGGAGGCCCCATCTCTTAACCTGTTCGGTTACTGGAACGCTCGGGGGCGACCGCACCACGTCTTGGCTACTTTATGTCTTGGGTACTTGCTTTTTGAATGGAGTGCCCCACGCTCTTGCTGGGACTCTTTCTGTTAACCTCCCCGGTCGCATCCGATTGTTCGGGGTGCTCTCCCCATCGTGTCGTAGGTATTTATCATGTAAATGGAGAGCCCCATGCTCTATTTTAATCGGTGTCTATTTTTTTTGTGCTCATGTTGTTAGCCAGCCAACGTCAGATTATTTTGCCATGTTTGTTGCGAAAAACTTTTCTCAAAATGACAGGATTCGCAATGATTTGGAGAAAATAGATAAACTCATTGTATGTGCATTGTATGCGCTCCTTTTTTGAACGAACGAACGATTTTGAACGATTCCCTAGAAATTTACTTCGTGGAATCCATGGCCTGACTTTTTGACCTGTCGTAGGTCAGCGACCTTACAATGTACCTCCCAATTTTTATACCGAACGATCTGCTATTGAATTGTCTTCAGCTTAGCAAAACTTAGCTCGGCTACGCCCTGCCGTTCGGAAACTCTTTTGGAAAACTTTCGGGGGACTCGGGTTCCTACTCAAGCGCATGTTAACGGAAGGAATGCGAATTTTTGTGGAGGTTCCTTTAAAACTGGGGGCCACAGTGCTACGTGTCCCCCCTCCTTGACGAGATTCTGGATCCGCACGGTTTTTTAATGTGGCATTGATAGCGCTCGTAGTAATAGACACTTGCCGCTGTCGCCGCTCCACCCTATAAAGCCGCGACGCTGCATGCCGCATCTGCAGTCGGCACGGAACATTGTGGTGTCGGTTAAACGACTGATTTGTTACTCGAGTCGATCAAGTATTTTGTGTTTTGAGTTCCGGACCGTGTTGTCGAAGAAGGGACGATAAATGATGAAAGGAGCAGTCTCCTCAAGCGGAAATCACGCATGGCGTTCGCTGTGGGCTTCAAGCTTCGGTGTTGTGATGTGCAGCTGCACGGTAAAACAATCTGCATGGTTGTGTTTCTGATCTCGATTGCCTTAGTAGCAATATGTGCCGCACTGCGGGCAAAACAATTAGGAAATCCAGATTTTCCTATTGAAGTATATTGCCAGGCTAACGTGTTCAAGAAGCAGGAATTGAGCATGTTGGACAGCGTGAACACAACTGTCACCGTCTGTCACTCCACCACCATCATTGCGTACCAGCTCGAAGGCTTCAAGCCAAAGCTGCCAGGCATGTGGTATGGGATGGCTATCACCTGTGGTATCCTGGCCGCAGTCGGCATCATGAGGTTCGTGCTAGGTGTCCTCCGCCGTCCTGGCTGCTGGCTGTCGCCCTGGTGGTGACTGACCTCCCTCGTCCTCCGCCGTCCTGGCTGCTGGCTGTTGCCCTGGTGGTGACTGGCCTCTCTCGTCCTCCGCCGTCCTGGCTGCTGGCTGTCGCCCTGGTGGTGACTGACCTCCCTCGTCCTCCGCCGTCCTGGCTGCTGGCTGTTGCCCTGGTGGTGACTGGCCTCCCTCGTCCTCCGCCGTCCTGGCTGCTGGCTGTTGCCCTGGTGGTGACTGCCTCCCTCGTCCTCCGCTGTCCTGGCTGCTGGCTGTTGCCCTGGTGGTGACTGGCCTCCCTCGTCCTCCGCCGTCCTGGCTGCTGGCTGTTGCCCTGGTGGTGACTGGCCTCCCTCGTCCTCCGCTGTCCTGGCTGCTGGCTGTTGCCCTGGTGGTGACTGGCCTCCCTCGTCCTCCGCTGTCCTGGCTGCTGGCTGTTGCCCTGGTGGTGACTGGCCTCCCTCGTCCTCCGCTGTCCTGGCTGCTGGCTGTTGCCCTGGTGGTGACTGGCCTCCCTCGTCCTCCGCCGTCCTGGCTGCTGGCTGTTGCCCCGGTGGTGACTGGCCTCCCTCGTCCTCCGCTGTCCTGGCTGCTGGCTGTCGCCCTGGTGGTGACTGGCCTCCCTCGTCCTCCGCTGTCCTGGCTGCTGGCTGTTGCCCTGGTGGTGACTGGCCTCCCTCGTCCTCCGCCGTCCTGGCTGCTGGCTGTTGCCCTGGTGGTGGCTGGCCTCCCTCGTCCTCCGCTGTCCTGGCTGCTGGCTGTTGCCCTGGTGGTGACTGGCCTCCCTCGTCCTCCGCCGTCCTGGCTGCTGGCTGTTGCCCTGGTGGTGACTGGCCTCCCTCGTCCTCCGCCGTCCTGGCTGCTGGCTGTTGCCCTGGTGGTGACTGGCCTCCCTCGTCCTCCGCCGTCCTGGCTGCTGGCTGTTGCCCTGGTGGTGACTGGCCTCCCTCGTCCTCCGCCGTCCTGGCTGCTGGCTGTTGCCCTGGTGGTGACTGGCCTCCCTCGTCCTCCGCTGTCCTGGCTGCTGGCTGTCGCCCTGGTGGTGACTGACCTCCCTCGTCCTCCGCCGTCCTGGCTGCTGGCTGTTGCCCTGGTGGTGACTGGCCTCCCTCGTCCTCCGCCGTCCTGGCTGCTGGCTGTCGCCCTCGTGGTGACTGACCTCCCTCGTCCTCCGCTGTCCTGGCTGCTGGCTGTTGCCCTGGTGGTGACTGGCCTCCCTGGGCTCGTGTCCACGCCACGGTTTGCTTTGCTGTTAGCTAAGTATGAATGCGCTGATTTGCTGGTCATTCCCTGAGGTATTGCAGGGCTCGTAGTTGTTGGCGCCCTCGTCGTTCTCGGCTGGTGGTGCAAGCAATACGCCAGTCCTGACGAACGCGACGAGCGCGGCGACATGGACGCTCCGAAGATAGGATTATGTGGCAACAAAACCGCGGGCAAGTGAGAGGTTAGGAAGCAGCCAGGCTGAGACGTCCCGACCAAGCTGCACGTACGTTTTGCACCTGCTCGTATGGTGCCGTATGGCGCCTGCTGTCTTTTGTGTCATGCTTTTGCGTGCGTGTTCCGGGGTTTTCACCCTTTTAAAAATAAAAGATGACCGGTACTCCGCCGGATGGTGCGTTACGTCATCTCGGTATGTGTGCCAACTGGACGGTTTGGCTGGCGCCGAACCGTGCCCAATTGAGTCACTAGCCACTTCTGAGTGACGGCTCGCGCCGTCTGGTCCAATGGTTAGTAAGTGTATCCGGTGTGGCTTAACACGGAAGGCTACATGCTCGAAGCTAGACGCGGACCGCCTGATGCAGTCCGCAGCGATTTTTGGGGGATCGTTTCGAACTCAGAGATCGTTCAGCTGGCTGCCCGTTTATTGAACGCGTGGTATGACCGCACGCTGCCGCTGCTGCATGATTGGCGACAGTCGCTGCCTCCCGTCAGCCGCCCTTTGCTGCCTCCCATCACCCGCCCTTGGCATGAAAACTGGAAACAGCGCGTGAGGTGGAGTAGGGTTTCGGGTGTCAGTTTTGTCCAGTTCAGATACGGAATGGGGCTGTCAAAGGCAAGCCATGCATTTTATTCACTTCAAGTGTTGGACACAAGCTAGATGGTGCAATAGTTGCTGGAGAATAACGGGGCTGATACCGTCTCCCTTGATGTTGCGGTTTTCATTTATCCCTTCCGCCGTGCCGTTGGATAGAGACCCAAATCGTGACAATTTCTAGTAACCCATCAGCGTCATGCTTGAATTTGTGACTAGCTAGCCCTTCTCTCGAGCAAATTCTTGTCGCCTCCGTAAGCACTTATGTGCATGTGATAATTCTGGGAAATGCTTTTTGCGTGGCTTTGTGTGGAAAAAACTGGCGTGAAGAAATTTATACCTGAGGCACGTACAAATGCAGGTTTTTCTCGATGCATGTATTGCGATGGTTCGGAATGTCCTGGACTTTAACCGGGCTGGAAATGATCTCGTGTGGAATGAGGACTCGCCGGTGGTACGGCACCTGGCAACATCGATTTAATCAGCAGAATGAGCCGTCGCAAACGGACGGAGCGCCAGCGGGCGGGACGCGGTCCCCGTCGACACGACTGCCAGACCACGCCCACTGGCCGGACCGACGCTCTGGCCAATCAGCGGCCTCCCCTCCAGCGCATGGCCAGACGGCTGAATGGCGATTGGCACCCGTCCAAGCTGACTGGACGGTGCAGACAGCGCCTTCCTTGCTGCTGTACCTGTGGATGCAAGTAGCTTGCTGAATGGGGCTGCCCGTGGCTGTGCATAAGGCCTTTTTTGATGACCTGCGTTTCGGTAGCCTTTTTTCTTGGACTATTCGGACTTGGACTATTTTTTATCGTAGCCTATTTGCTCTGAGGGTCTTGATTCATAAGTCCATTTTCGAGAGGCTTGATTTCTATGATCAGCAAACTGCATGGTGGGGTGGGTCACTTTCAGAAGACGTATTTTTGTGTTGTTTTCGGAAAGCCTGCTCCGTAAATGTCCTTCAAGAAGTCTTGTGTTCAGAAGATCAGTAACCAGTATGAAACAACGCCACTAGCGCTTTTCGTCAATTTTACGTCACTGAATTTGATAAACCGTCTGTCGTTTCTGACAAGAGTGCAGCACGGAAAATATGTCACTAAAAATCAGACGAGACCATGTGAGTATTATAAAACTCCATGTGAGACAACTTGTGGCGCATCACTGCGCCATAATCATACAGACGACAAACTTTATGTGAAATAAAAACGTCACACCTCACCGTTATTTCGACTACGGCACGATGCTCGTGCAATTCTAGTGAGATTTGAGCTATTTGAGTTCGAAAATAAAACCAACAACGCAATTTGAAGAAACAGTATTGTCCAAAACCATGTCTTATTGATGTATGCTGTTGACTTCTTTATGTTTCCCATGTCCCGTTGTAGGGAGAGCATTTATAACATACCTGTCTTACTGTGCGCATTGCTTGGACATGTGTCTATGCACGGAGGTCGCAGCGGTTGAAAATGCAATGCAGGCCAATTCTTACTGGCATGCAGTGTATCTTTTTGGGTGCCCCAGTTTCAGAAATTTGACTAAATGCTGTCAACACGATGAAAATGAATTAATGCAGAGGTAAATGATTAACAGCTAACTGATGGAGAAATGCGCTTGGCTTGGACGGGATCATAGAAAAGTCCCATCGTAAGGTGAAAACCTGTACTGGGTGTTAAACACACCACATACTGAAAGCTTATAGTGCCCCTAATGACCAATGCAGGAAAGCACTATTGGCGCTCACTTTTAAAGGGGGTGTTCCACATTTATATGGGATTTTGAGCCAAAATAGCCATCTTGGAGACCTTACGTACCGTTCACATTCCTGCCGTTCTTGAAACATACGCCCCTGAAGTTTCTGAGGTGCACGACCGTGAAAATGGGGAAAGGTATGTCGGGGAGAGTATTTTAAAGTCCACTTTGGCACTCATGACGTCATAATAACGCCATTCAAATCCCGCCATTCCATAAGCCATGCCACGAGCAAGGTCAAGGAAAAAGGATTGTCGTGGCGTTCATATCTGGTGTTTGGGAGCACGATTTCCAGACATGGCTGCCGTCAATTGGCTCTCAATCAATGTTGTGCGAGGAACGATGGCGTAATCAAACGATGGCGTATGGAGGAGCACATTTACTTAACAGAGAATAGTGCTGTCTAGAGCAATCTACTTAAAAAACATGCCAATAGTCATAAGTGAACATTATCATGATATCTGATGATTTCTTTAGTTTCTTCAAATGTGAAACATTCCCTTCTAGAAAATATGTATGCAGTTGAAGGTTAAGCTTACATGGAACAGCATGTTCGATCTGAACAAGGTGTGAAATTACAACATGCAGATAGCCACAGTTTTTGTAGCAGAAAAGTTTGTCATATTCCCGTCACGCGATAAAAAAACAATAAAAGGTCGCCTTATCGGATGTAATGCTTTCACAGTCATGCAAAGTGCAGCAGCCATCAAGCCAATTCAGTTCAAGGTATTGCTCACGCAAAAAGTAACACATGTAATAACACAAGAAAATATTACGTCTTGTGAAAAGGCATGGCAAACCAGCAGACATTGCAAAAGACCATGGAGGTATGACAAGTGCACGCAGTTGTGGTTAGGTGAGTGAAATGCAAGGAAGTGACAAATTTGCCAGTTCGCACAAGGTTATCACAAAACTTTTTAAGTGCCCCCACGCCCTCCCCCCCCCCCCCCCGAACAGAAAAAGGCAACAATGATTTTGCACCCTTTCCGGTTATAATTATCTGACACAATCTGGACCTCAGAAGCAACAAAGGTTTGAACAAAATGAGCAGATGCAGCGGAAAATGGGTGACAACAGCTGTCAGAGCTTTTACCACGCTTTCAAGGCCTACACAAATCTAATTGACATTTCCTCAATGTAATTTCACTGAAGGTGTAATATTGCAGAATCACTATGCAAACTTATCGGCACACACAGTTTGTGAAGACAGTAGTATGCACATGTTATTAATACAGCACCATGTTTTTAGAATTCTAAAGGCCTAAACAATGTTCCAAAGCCGTAGCATGCAAGCTTTTACCCAGCATGTGCTCTTCACGAGTCATATTGACATACCCTTACTGCTCATGTGAATTATTAAATTAATCGCATGCAGTGGACCCAGGACATGTAGTTGTGCTTCTACAGGTTCGGTATGTTGACAAGAGCACGTTAGGGTTGCCTGTTTCATTCCTACACTCATATATTATAGAAAATGCTAGTGTTTTTAATGGTTTGTCGGTATCACTTCAATTTGTCGTGTTCGAATGCGGACATAAAGACAGAGACAGAGATAGATAGATTACGTTTTATTGGAACTAGTTACACTTAAAGAATGTGAAAACAAACACATGCTCTCATTCAGCAGTACACATTTAGTACTCACGCTCTTCGTCGCATCGAGAAATTCAAAGCCGCTGGCACGTACTTCCAGCGGTCACCCATTTCAAACGCCTGAATACCACACACACACACTCACAAGACACACACGCAGACACACACAGACACACACACACACACGCACACACGCACACACGCACGCATGCACGCACGCACACACTTGTCAAATAAAAGTGATCACGCACTTATACAGCCCATGAGACTATGAAATGGCGAGTTTTGTGTACCGATTTTTGGTTACAACACCTTATTTCCCCATGAGTTCCCTCGAAAGCTGCCGGTCTGCTATGCACTGCTTGGGCTTCACGGTAATGCAACTCAAGATCAAAGTTATGAGACATGATTTTTTTTTAATTGAACTTGCTTCACAACATATGTTTACCATTTGTAAAAGGTATATCTCAAACTATTGTGGTTCCCAAATTTTACTTTACCTTGCTCACCCGTGAAAGGTACCATGCTCCGGTGTTCGATGCGCAAACCCAGCTGCCTCTAAAAAAAAACAAGTCAGTTGAAAATATACGTCAGTTGAAAATGGAAACAATGCCAGCATGTGAAACAGGCAGGTTTGTTGTCGCGTCTCCTTTTTTTTATTATTTTGGAAGAAGTGCCGTTCTTGTTTTCCGTGTCGTATTTTTGTGCAGATATTGGCGTGATTTTTTATATTATTGCCTACAGAAGCCGCATTTCCAACGGCCCCACGCTCAGAGACGAAACTGCAGACAGTTTTCTTCGGAACGCTACCAATGAAAAGACCAGCTTCCAGCAGATGTTCTTCGTTTAGGTCTGCTTTCCGAAGGTCCACTTCTCCAGCGCTTACGGTCAGAAGATTTGTGTATGTTCAGAAGATCTTCTTCCCATAGCCGTGTGTGCAGCAGGTTTACCCGCGCCAAGTCTGGGCACGAAGCCGTTTTTCTACAAGCCTGCGTTATGAAGGCCTACCTGCATGGGCTCCGCTAAAGGAAGAACTGGGATGACGCGTCGCATTTTGACGCCATTTTTAGGGCTCTGTCTCTTGATGACGCGTCGCACTTTGACGCCATTTTAGGGCTCTGTCTCTTGATAACGCGTCACATTTGACGCCATTTGTTGGCTTTGTCTCTTGATAACGCGTCGCATTTTGACGCCATTTTTAGGGCTCTGTCTCTTGATGACACGTCGCATTTGACGCCATTTGTAGGGTTCAGCCTCTTGACGGGGCATATGTTTGTAGCGTACGGCGAATATGATGAAGACAGGGCCTTTGAAGAGAACACCCAGCATTCGAAACGACCCTACAAAATTTGGGTGGGATCCCATTCCTTCAGCACATCCCACGTGTTGTTACGGGATAGAATTCGCAGATGTTTAACTCCATGGTGGGTGTTTGCTCCATGGTGGGTGTTTAGCTCCATGATGGATGTCAAGCGCCAAAGTGGGTGTTCAGCTCCATGGTGGGTGTTTAGCTCCATGGTTGATTTTAGCTCCATGGTGGGTGTTAAGCTTCATGGTGAATGTTTAGCTCCATGGTGGGCGACCGACCTTTGAGCACCACGGCAGGATAACAAAACTGAGCATGAACTGATAACTATCGGGTGCGCTCAAAATTGCCTTCAAATTTACCTTCAAAATTGGTTTGATGTGATTGTGGCTTGCGACGTGTGTGGTGTGCTGATGACGTGACCCAGGTGGTCACGTGAGATAAGTGCTCGGGGGCATGATCGTAGCCACGGCTTTGAGTTTTTGAAGACAAATCAGTATTCGAGAGGCCAAATTGGAGCCTGGGGGAAAACCTGACATAGAAATGGCATGATGAATGGTAAACGTAAAACATGTGCATTCAACCACCAAAATTACGACTGGGCAGAAACGGAGTAGGTAGGCTCAATTTCGTTAAAATTGGCGTTCCCCGTACCTCTTTCTCAGCGTTATGCCCAAGCCCTAGAGGTCTGACATCACGGTGGCAACTGTGGTACCACAGATGACGAATTAACCTCGCTCTCTTAACGGGTATTCCGCCGTTCCAATATCCACATATGTCTTCCAGTTAACCACCAAATACCGTGCAGCGACACGCTTATATTAACTGTTTTCAGCCTGGGCTTGTATAATTTTGGTGTGGGAGCTTGGGTGTGACCATGGGGCATTAACTACTCAAGAAGGATCGATCAAGGACAGGGGCGTAGTTTCTCAAAACGCATTGGGGGAGGGGGGAGGTGTTGAGCAGTAAGAAATGACGTAACGTACCCCCAAAACGCCAGTCAATAGGTTTTTCCCCGTCTCAAAGTTGGAGAGGGGGCTGGAGCGCCCCTCCTAAATTCGAAACTACACCCCTGATCCAGGATCAGGGAGAGGCAACTCGAACCATAGTTAAATATCACCACTTGTTATAGAAGTAGTGACAAGAGTGTCCAGTCACATTTACGCCGTTGAATCCACTAAGAAGAGCGTACGTATCGCCCTGCTGAGCGTACACGGTACTGCCGAACATTGACGAAAGCCAAACCCGCACACGACCCATTCCACCGCGACTGATTCATCCTCCACCAAAATGGCGGCCGGCGCTCGGTGTGAGCGGTCGAGCTGGCGGTCGCCAGTGACGGCTGCTGCGCTGCGCTGGGGATCCAAGTGTGCGGCGTGTCTGACCGCTGGGGCCAGCGCTGCCAGACGGCCAGCGGGCCATGGCGACGCCCGGCCGGCCGGGCCGCCTGGTCAGCTGGCGGCGGGGCGGGGGCGGGTGCCACCTGATCCGTCCGAGCCGTGGCCAGGCGGCTCCAGTGGACGCGGCGCGCCGCCGCCCGCGGCCGCGTGTCTGGCGCCGGCCCTGGATGCTGTTCGTCGATCGATGCCGCCTCTGGCGTACGCCGGCTGCGCAAGGCTAACGTGCTCCGGACTGGCGGCCGCAACAGAGCGAACCGGCCCAGCCGACCATGGAACGGCGCCGCGCAGCGTTCGCTCACCGTTCCCCACATTTGCCTGCCCTGCAGACGGTCGAGAAACTCACGCGCTTTTTTTGTCAGCAGTTATCTGGTTTGCTGTTCTCGTGACAGGCCAGACCCACTCTAGCCAACACCTTTGGCTAATTTGACTTGCCTTGTTGCCGGGTGGTGTGGTATGGTCAGTTTCCGTTGGCTCTCGTGGTCAGAGCACTGGCTGCCCCTCTGCGGCCGACCCCACGTGCCGCGCTGAGTGCGCCACTGCGAAGAGCGTCTGCGGCCGGACGCCGCCGCTCCCCGACGAACCGAGTGGCGTCGCCCATCCCCTCCCCTGCGATCACGTGGTGTCGTTGGCCCAAGGCCACATCGGCGCCGGTGTCTCCGGGGCGCGCAGCGCGAGCCGGCGCGTCCCGGGGTGGGGCGGGACGAGTGCGTTCCGGCTGTCTGCGCCGCTTTCCCATGCCTCCTTGTCATTCTGCGCGCCAGTCGATGCTTTACCACTGGACGGAGAACTGATAAGGGCGGGTGCGAAAGCTTGTCAACGAGAAACTTCAACTGCGTGACCCCAGCGGGATCTCTGTCACCGATACTCATATCCGACGGATATTCGCTGCCGATACTGTTTCACGTTGCAGGATATGGAGTCTGCCAAGCATGTGCGTGATCCTTTGATATATCTCATAACGTAGCGCTGGTATCGGTGTGTCGTTTGGTTGGGTTCGTTTGCTGCGGGATTTTGAGTCGCGCGGTCGTGCTGTCCCTGAAGTGTGGTGGCGGGGCGTCATCAGCTGGCATCTGAGCCGCCGCCATTGCGTCGCGAGACTGCAGCCGTGGCGGGCAGGGGTGGAGGGCGGAGAGGGCACCCTCCCATGTTGGCGAGTACGAGCCCGGACTGAGCGGACAATGGACCCGGCCGCGCTGCCGCGTGGCGGAGCCTGCGTTGGGGCGGGCGAGCGTCGCTGCGCCCGCAGGCGTCCTGCAGCCAGATGGCCCGGCCATGCTTCGCTAGGTGCAGGACGGGGCGACTGTGCTGTGCTGGTGTACATACCTGCAGCGATGGAGGTGGTGGCGAAAGGATGGACATCTGCGGCTGCGCGACGCTGTGCTGTGTGCTCCGCGTCGTGATGTGCAGCTTGTGCAGCGCGGTGTGCTGTGCCGTATGCCCTGCGTCATGTTGCGTGCGTTCAACGGGTGTGTTCGACTGAGCGACGAGTCCTGCAATGCCTTGCTGCGCTCTCAGTGGCTTAATATTTTTTTATAAAAAAAACAGTATCGCAGCGCCCGAAGTCACCGTGCACTTCCCTTTGGGTGTGACAGGATGTGGAGCGGATAGTCGGGAAACGTGCATGCGATGTTACGTAAGTGCTGGTGTGATCATGCCGCGCCCGCGTTACATGTGCGCGGCGCCATATAGGCGCGTGGCGAATGACGCAGGCTGCGGCGCGTCCCTGTGGCGGGTATGCGCTGCGGTGAGGGGAGGGGAGCGCAGGCCCCGACGCCAGCTGACCGCGTGTAGGGACCAGCTGCGAAAGCACGCTGCGGGGGGAGGAGGTGGCGGCCGGCCGTCAACCACGCGCCTCGCTCGCCTCTCGCGGGCAGGCAGGACGCTGCCGGGCCTGACCGTGCACGAACACAGAGAAGGCTCGTGCCAAAGTATCAAAAGAGCCACGGACTCGTGGGAACGCCGTCCCAAGCGCCGCGCTCGGTAGCTGACTTCAACCTGCTTGTTTGCTCCGATGTGCGCGCGTAGTGGTTCCCTGCGCGCCACTTCCAACCATTTATTTCAAAAGCAATCTAAAGGCGACAATGAATATGTGACGTAAGGAATGGCGGCAAAGGACACAACGAATATGAACAGAGCAAAAGTGCTCAGAAGTGGCACGATGGCGTTGAAACAACAACAATTCCGGAGCGCGGCAATGTTCTCCATCCGCTTCATTTTTAGCCAACAGACAGCAAAAACAAATTTACCAGCAGCTGTGAAGCGCTCGGCAAACAAGGTGACAGATGCCGGTTAAAATGTTCAGTGCGTTTATCGCCGCACGATACCAGACATCTACTAGATGCATGTAGCTGAAGCCTATGACTATAACTGCCAATAAGGGAAGGAAGTCTGGCGCGGGCACTACATTAGTGAAGGTTTTCGAAGTTTGAATGGCTGGTAAGTCCATAATTTCTCAAGCAAATTGGCCATTGTGGCCGACACGACCTAAAACACCAATAAACAACAAACAGCAAAACAACAATTAAGACTTCAAAAAGCTCCCAAGGAATCGGGAACTGAATTGCTGTTATGGTACGAACCGGCCGTCAGCAGACAATTAATTATATTCCATGGGGGATAAGTGGAAAGGTCATGGTCCGACTGGGCCCTAATGCACGACCTTTCAGCTGTGTACGCGGCACCAGCGGCGTAGTTCCGGAAAATGAGTCAGGGAGGACGGGGGGAGGGGTTGAACCAAGAAATATGTGAAACCTGCCTCTACACTTTGCCAACAACCCGGCTTTTCCCAGGATTTGGCCCACCGTTTTCTCAAAGCCGTGGAGCTGAAGCCCCACCCGCCTCCCCAACTGAATCGGAAATGGCACCACTGCCCGGCACGTTAAAGGGAGTGTTCCACATTTATGTAAGGTTTTGAACTGAAATAGCCAACTTGAAGACTTTTCGGTGCCATTTGCAATCCTGCCTTTTTAAGATCTAAGCCCTTCCAGTCTCTGGGCTACACGCCCGTGAAAATGATGGAATGTATATGGGGGGGGGGGGGGGCATTTCAGTCACCTTTACATTCATGACGTCATAATAACGTTATTCAAATCCTGCCAGTCCATAAGCCACGTGGAGATCAAGTGACCTGACCTGGGAGCTGCCCGGCTCGCGGACGGCTACACTCTGTGTGCATCGCGCCTCGCGAGCCGCGGCCACGCGTGGAGTCGGCGGAGAGTGCGGTGCCTGAGGAGTGACAGCGATCACATTTACTTAAAACGTGCATGGTGTGGATTTAACTCGCTGCCAATGAAATGCTGGTAGGACGGGGGGATCACTCGCAGAGCAGGACATGACGGGTGAATCGAAGTTCAGTATATAACTGATAGTAAATTGCCGGAAATAAACCAGATGTGAAACCTGGGCTGCAACCTAAAGGGAATGTTCCACATTTGAAGATATTGAGGGAGGCATCAGACATGATAAGAAAAGCTTACTTGTAACTATTGGTAGGCTTTCAAGGTTACAAAAATGACGCTAAGTGGCAAAATTTCAAAGTTAGTAAGAATACGCCCTATTACGTCATTGCTGGATGGCGTCATGGAATGGCTTTGTGACGACAGCAAAACCTGGCTGCATCTGGCAGCCAGACCTAAAGAATACCTCGAAAACGCTGACGCCAGTCGGCCATTCTCGTCGCGGGGGCTGTCGGGTGGAGGATTAGTGGGTCGTTTGCTTGCGGATTCTTTGTATTGGTGCTGCCCGTAAGAAAAGCTTTGTTGGACTGTTTGACATACGCAAGGTAGCGATCTCCAGCTTTAATGACAATTTTTTATATCAAAGCACGATGTGCTGTGCTGCTGCTGTTGCTGCCACGCTATTGACGATTTTATCAATGCTTTATTGTCGACCCATCGCTGCCTGCGGTGCTTTAGTCCTGACATTGATATCATGTGTTGTGCACAGCGGCTGCTTTCTTTATTGTTTGTAACTGGAAATGTGATGTCACGCGAACCTTAATAAATTTGTAATGTTTATATGAATTGTTTGCCAAGGCATTGGTATCGATGTGGTAAAAATGGCAAGGTAGGGCTACCACGAATGTTTTTTTGCTTAGAAGTATTATGCAATTGATAGTTAACTCTGATATAACCATTGTGGTGCAATACCATTCTTGCTGTGGGTAGCCTTTGGCAATGTTAAATCAGTTGTTAACCTTATTTACAGCTGTGGCACTATCTCAGCGCTGTACTGTGGCATGCCATAATGAACAACCATATGGTTTTTGTGCTGCAATAGCAATCCATTCTGCTTTCATAATAAATTCCATCATGAAAAGATATGTCAACCGTGCCCTCTTGTATTGCCTTCTCATCTGATATATGAGTGACCCAAAACACATGATGCGATATACAAATCACTTTCAGCGAAGCAGACAACCAATAAGTGGCATCACTTACTCAGTCTGTTTCGGGAATCCACGAAACATGGGTGAGAAAGAGGCAAACATTTCTTCTACTTCCACAGCCATGCAACATGTTGCAGCCATCAGGCTGCTTTACTAAAAAATAACAAGAAAGATTTACATATGGTGAAATGACACTGCAGACATGCTGACCTCGCACAAGGCTGGAGACATGACAAGTGCATGTAGTTTTAGCTGGATGGGCAAAATGCAAAGAAGTGATGAAGCTGTCAGTGCACACAATTTATTGGGAGTCAGTAGATATTGGGAGTCAGTAGATATAAAGAATACCAAAAGAACGTTCTCTCCCAGAAGTGCAAACTTCGCACGCACACTCCCCATCACATCAAGATCAATACAAGCCACTGGCACACACCGCCAGTGATCACAGACATTTGAAGCCCCGATTCACACTGTTTTGTCAGATAAGTGTGATCTCACACTTGCAGAGCTCGCGGGACTATTAAATTGCAGGTTTTCTCGCAATTTCCGCACAGATTTTCAGTCATAACACCGCATTTCACCATGACCTCCGTTCAAAGCAGTCTTATCGGGGGTTCATGGTAAGGCGGCTCAAGAGGTTGTACTTGTAGAACACAATTTTTTGTTCAAGGTCCAAATTTGTGGTACAATATGTGTGAAATATCTAGTGAAATATAGATTACAAATTACTGTAATACTTCCATAATTTCATAATGCCTTGTTCACCCGTAAACCCGTGCAAGGTTCTGCGCTCCGGTACACAAGGCGCCAACCGAGCCGTCTGTAAGAAGTACGCCAGCAGAAGAAGAAAAAAAACGCCAGCAGAGGAAAAAGACAAACTTGCCGTCGCGTCCTCTTATTTATAACTTTCGGGAGAGGGACCGTTTTTTGGGTGCCATACTTTGTGCAGACAGTGGCGTTCTTTTTTGTAGCTTTTCTAGAAATAAGGAAAAATGACCCGTTGACGACGAGTGCCGCACAACCCGAAAGTGCTCACACTTACGTTCGCGACACGCATTCAGCAGCGAAATCTTGCTAACAGCCAATCATCTTCCGCGCATTGTGTCATCCGCGCCGCATCATCGCTTTTGAGAATATACTAGCAGTCGCGCTGTTTTGACCATAAGCAGAAACAGCCTGTAGTATGACCGCAATCGCATGACGTTTCTATGGCGTCACTTTTGCCGAGGTAACTTTGAAATAGGTTCCCAATAAACGTTTTCGCACTTTTGCGGGCGTGCAACTCAGGTACCGGAGCGTTCTGGGTCTTAAAAAGGACATGGCCGTGAACTGCATCAAAAGGTCCTCAAGATGGCCATTTCATTTCAAAACACCGTACAAATGTAGAATATTCCCTTGAAGTTTATACCAAGCATTTGGCTGCCTATTGCTGGAGGCAACGTGGCGCAGATGCCGCAGTAGTAGATGCTTATGTGACTAAGTTAAAATGAATATAACGTCCATAGTCTTTGCAAGAAGCACACAAGGAAACTTGTATATTGCATTACACTGAGAGCATGTGTAAGCTGTTACGAAACAATTAAGTGTATTCCAAATGGAACTGGCGCCAAACTAAGTATGCCCTTGACCAGCCGGGCTTCGAACGCATGATCTTCCAAACATGGATCGGGGACCTCATCGAATAAGCCACCGAGACCATGCGGTACCACTCGAAGGTCAGAAAATTCACGGCGCATCGTGCATGAAAACTTTGACCCAGTGCACCGTAAGAGACACAAGATAAGACTAAGATAGCTCAACAACCTTTTGTGGGAGCCGGGTTATCGAATTTGGTACCATAGAACTTGATCTGCGCCCCCGCAAAAAGCACGCCCGTAGCATGTGAACCCCATGGGCTAGTAGGACAGTGCGCCGTGGAGCGGTCGTGATGTCGACTTGCTTCAGCGTGGGTTACGTGACCTCGATCATTCACCCACATTCCTCAGATAGGGTTCTGCATAAACACTTTTTTCAGTTGATTGCATGTTGTCCTCAAAAAATGAAAATAAGCCCTTTGAAATAACCTATTCAGTAAGGCTGCATATCACGCTATTGTTACCAGCGCTACCGAACGTTGGCGCATTCCTATGGCTCCCAGAGTCTCAAGGTTTCTGCATGGCTATAGTATATTGAGAACGCCTCTTGGGACCAGGGTGAGATCTGCATGATGATGGCGGTGATCGATTACTACGGATGGAGTGGTCAGTCAGAATATTGTCTTCGCCTGGCGTGTTAGTATCATTTGTATTGATGGGTAAGTGCTGTCCATGGGAATGAATCAGCCTACTCCGAGCGCATGACTGTAGCCCATCACACAGTTGGCTGCAGCGGGCTAGAACGGACGGAAGCGGACTAGAACGGACCAGTACAGACCGGACCGGTGCTATCATGTTGTCTGAAGCAGAGTCCACTCTAATGCAGTGTCAACTCCAGTCAGTCCAAATCTTCGCCGAGTTAGAGTCAAGTCCGCTCCACTGAAGACGAAGTCGGAGTCAGGGTTCAGTCAACCATTTCATGTTATGATAGCTTGCATTTACATCGAATAAAAATCTATTCACGTTTGAATGTCGGCATCGAAGTTATTCCACACTGGACATCAAAGGAATCATTAGCCAGGTTTGAAAACACTTGTGTTTGGTCAATACTTTGGCTGTGGTAGATTTTCCTTCCCGACCAGTTTTTAGTCCATAAGGCAACATTCAAGGCAGGGATTATTTATCATATCTAAGTCACTTGCCGTACAGAGGCCGCTTCACGCACGCTGCGAGGAAGCCTTTGCGACACTCAAAATGAGCATTGGAAAATGATGTTGTCGGTGGAAAAGAGGGCTATGATCCTGAAAACATTTTGCAAAACACAAAATGCATACTATTTCACTGCTCACTATTATTTGGCTGATGATATCGCTTATAGATGCGTAGTGTAACTTTACATGCTCTGCATGGCTCCTTTCAAATGATGCACGTAAACGTATCCAGTTGCATTACATTTTAATATTAATTCCCTATCGGTTTTCACGTTTGAAAACAGACATTTGCCGTTTTCTGGTCATTACTGGGACACTACTCGATCAATTCTCGATAAGTTGAAAAGCTTAAGCCAGATTCGTTGACAGCGCTAAAAGTCGACCCTTTTTGGAGTGGGGCCAGTTTGCAGCAGGTTTCCAGTAAAACGCTATCAAAGAGTCACAAACGATAAACAATTTGCTTTTCTAAAAAGAATAAAAGATTCGTAAGTCAAAGCTCTTAGAAAATGACTTCATTATCAGTTCAGATTCGTGTTTTCCGGCAAGTTTTAATCTAGAGACACCGATGAGAAAGCAATCAAAGAATTACACCTTTGTAAGGATTAGACCTCAATAATCCTATTTCCTTATATCTCAGCTTCTAATTTAGCGATTTGGTTCGCTATAGCCTCATTTTAGTGCACTTGAACTGCGCATAGGCATTCTAGACCTTAGAGCTGAAATAGCGCCGTTGTGATTCATGTCATCCAAAAAATATGCTGTTATTCATAGACCGGGCATCGTGCAAGCTGGCAAAACTTAAAAGTAGTGATGTAATAAACCGCTCAATTCTGAAGCCATGAGCAAGTTCTGAGCATGAATGGAAAGATCGTTGCAGAGCACATCTATCTTGTAATCAAAGCGTGTATGTTTAAGCACGCGCCATATTTTGCTTCGAGCAGAAAGTCTGAAATTTACAGTTTTGGTCATTGCCCAAATTTGTCAGCTTATGGAAAAAACGGTTGATGAAAAGCAATCATTTACAGCCAGAGGTGAGTAACCCGTCAAAATCTGCGCCTGATTAGGGGACCAAATCACCGGGCTGGGTTTCAAGCAACTTTGCAATAGCCATTTCTGCTTTGCCAATGGGCCCATTTTCAACTGTTCAAGGATGAGAGCCGCGTGCGACGGCTCACTGTTTCGCAATGTAGGGGAAAGCGGGGCAAGGCGGACACCTTAACGGTTTTTTTAATGTGGGAAGTTCATAAGTCTGTCCAGAAAGTGTTTAGCAGGTGGATATTGACGGCTGATCAATTGTTTATCTCTTATAAAAGTGCTGGTTTGATATCTCTTCATGTTAAAGTGTGATCCTCCTAAATATCAGGCAATGTTTTTTCCTCATTTTGCCCCCGGCTTGGGGCAAAACGAAGCAGTATTCGGGGCAAAACGGACAAGTGATGAGATTGAATGAGCGAAATAAATATGTTTAAAGTTATCATTTTTTTTAATGAAAACGCATCAATAAATGCGTTGTTGAGTGAGTAGGTGTTTAACTGGACATCCAATAGCTATATTCATTAAGTTTAGGATCTCATATTTTGTTCGAACCATCCCACCCCACACTCGTTTCCTCAGTATGATCTCACGAATAAAAGAACAGCCAGCAAATGAGTATTACAGCTTGGTATGAAACGACAGCCATTGCTGCATGGCTTAGACACAGAACTAGAGGAACACAGCCTGGTGGTTACACAATGAGACGACAACGATCTAGTCTCAAACACACAAGTCATCGAGCAAAGTTCGCTCAGGAACACTCACTAGTTCTTCTCATCAATCCAATTCTTAGTTACTGTGAACACAAAATACGAAAAGAGCACGGCCTAGTGGACTCGTCAGCAGGTACGACCAATGGCGAAACTAGACAAGACATCAGCCTGCCTAGTCATCCCGGCACAGTTCGCACACGAACACGCACTCGTCCTCTTCATCAATCTTTCAGGATGATGCTGTAGCGTTGCGTTAGGCGAAGTCATTTGAGACGGAATTCTTAGATTAGAAACAATCGCAGCACAGTAGATAATCTTTGAGTTCTTGTCACTGCGATCCATGAGGGATTGAAAGCAAACCGACACACTGGCGCTGCCTTTTTTGGAATAGAGGGCGCCTATGATGCCACATGGCGTCATGGTATTCTTGCCGAGGTTTATAGGCATGGTATACGCGGTAATATAGGCACTTTTCTTCAAAACTTTTTAGTTGACCGTTATTTCCGTGTCCGTGCTGGGAACGCGCGCTCTGAGAGGCACCACCAAGTTACTAGTGTGCCCCAAGGTGGCGCCCTGAGCGTATCACTGTTCGCCGTTATGATAAACGACATCGGGTTTCTGTGGGCTGTGCCCTTTTTGTTCATGATTTTACCATCTGGACTAGCGCAGCAAGAGCTTCATCGATGGAACGACATCTTCAGTTGGCTGCGGATCATATCAAAAAGTAGTGCACAATAAACGGGTTCAGGTGTTCTAGCAACAATACTGTAGCCATGCATTTTAGTCGCATTCGGCAATGCGGCAATATGTCTATCCGTTTGCGTGGCAAACGCATCTCCACGGAGCCTGTGGCTAGATACCTTCGGGTATGTTTTGACCGCCGACTAACGTATAAGGCCCATCTTAAAACGCTACGTGAAAGCTGTTTTGAATCTTTCAACATGCTAAAATGCGTTTCGCGCACATCGTAGGGGAGACAGGAAGCACGCTTTTGCTATTGTATCGCTCATTCATACGTTCTAAGCTGGACTACGTATGTTTTATTTGTGACAGCGCGTGTGAGCCCACCAAACGCGTCCTGGACACTGTCCATCACACCGCTTTACGTGTAATCATAGGGGCGTTCCGCACATGACCTGCCGCCAGCCTCATGGTGGAATCACACGAGCCGCCCTCGTCAGCGAGAAGAAAATGTTCGGTGTGCGTTATGCACTTAAGCTGCGACAGTTTGCTTGCCATTTGAATGTTGAAGCAGGTAGATCATCTGTCCAATCTTCCCTGGCGTTTGACCTCGCCATCAATAGATACGTTTTTGACCGAAATGAAAAAGAACGTCGTCTTGCCAGATATAATGAGGTCGGTGGCACTTTAGCGTATGGCGTTATATGGCGGTTACACACTTACTTGCACGGACGGATCTAAAACTTCTGGCGGTGTGTGCTGTGTGTTTGTGAGTGACAGCGTCATCCGGTCGTTTTCTTTGCCTCCACACGCGTTGGTGTTCACAGTCAGTGAAGTCAGTGACAAACCTTCACATCTGATTTAAACAGGCTCTCTGAGCAGTGTTCTTAGTCTGGGGTCTTTTTATCCATCATGTCCCCTTGTACAGGATATTCTAGGGCGTCTGACTCAACTGGATTAGGCCCGAAAGAAACTCATCTTATGTTGGATCCCCAGTCACATTGGAATCGCCGGCAACGAGCTGGCTGACGCGGCTGCAATGTGAGCAGCGGCTGGCTCTATGTGTACGCTCTCTGTCTATCCCTGCTAGATATTTTTACCCTGCAATAAAAACCTTTCTGCAGAATGAGTGGCAGCGTTGTTGGGATGGGACATATGAAAATAAGCTGAGAGCAATAAAACCCAAGCTGGGTCAGTGGCTATCATGTTTTCGCAAATTCAGGCAAGAGGAGGTGGTGCTCTGCAGACAACGTATTGGGCTCACATATGCAACTCACGGTTATCTGTTACAAGGAGTCGATAGATCTATCTGCCATCGATGTGGCTGTTCTCACCGTTCGTCATGTGCCCATATCGTGTCCGCGCCTCTCGGAAGAAAGTCAACGGTACTTTGGACAGCGTGACTCATTCCTGCCGCTCTGTGACATTTTAGGAGCCAACTTGCGCGTGCTTGAATCTAAATAGGTATTTTTATTCCTTAAACATATCAACTTCGGGACTGTTTACACGGTTCATTAGTTAGGTAAAACTAAACTCGTTTTGGGCGCCATCATGACTGCAGTCGGCGCGCCCGACAACACCGATATACAACAACAACGGATGTCCTATACAATTTGACTGTTTCAATTAAGACAAGGTCTAATTATATTGACCTAGAGTTAATATAATAGATATGGAGATTAATCGGAATGTTCCACCTTTGCATGGGGTTTTGAACTGAAATAGCCATCTTGAGGACCTTTTGATCCAGTCCACGGCCATGCCCTTTTAAAGACCCAAAGCCATCTGGTTCCTGATTTATACTCCCGCAAAAGTTTATTTGGAGCCTACTTCAAAGTCATTTTAGCATTGATGATGTCATAGGAACGTCATACGATCGCCATGATATTACAGGCGGTGTTCTGCTTATGGTCAAAAACAGCATGGCCCCTGATGCATTCGCAAAAGCGATGATACGGCACATAAGAAACAATTCGCGAATGTACTTGGCTGTTAGTAAGATTTCGCTGCTCAATGCGTGTCGCAAACGTAAGCGTGAGCACTTTCGGTTTGCGCGGCAATCTTCGCCAAGGTCATGTGATGTGCGGCAGTATCTAGGCCATGGGCCAAAATTATAAAAAAAAGAACGCCACCGTCTGCAAAAAGCACGGCGCCAGAAAAACAGAATGGCGCTCTCCCAAATGTGTAAAAGACGACGCACCAGCGACGCTGTCTTTTTCTCCTGCTGGCGTTTTTTTTTTCTTCTTCTACTCACGTATTTCTTACAGACGGTCGGTTGGCGCCTTGTGCACGGGAAAAAATAATCCTGCACGGGTTCATGGGTAAGCTGGGCAATATAAAATTAGGGAAACATTATAGGAATTTTATATATAACTTTTTTAACTATTTCACACACATTGTACGACAAATTTAAATTTTGAACAAAAAAATGCGTCCTTCAAGTACAACCTCTTGAGCTGTATTAACATGAACACCCGTTGAGACTTTGTTTGGAAGGAAGCTCATGGTGAAACGCGGTGTTATAACCGAGAACCTGTGCGAAGATTGTAAGAAAACCTGAAAACTGATACTCGCGCAAACTGTGCAAGTGTGGAACTACACTTATTTTACAAACGGATGTGAACCAGGGGCTTGAAATGGGTGTGGTCGCTGGTGGCGCCTGCCAGTGAGTTATATTGATCTTGATGTGATGAGTGTGCGTGCGAGGTTTGTACTTCTGAGAGAGAGCATTTTTTGGTATTTTAAGTCTGCTGACCCCCAATAAAATACGATATGTTGATACCTGCCTCTATCTGACAGTAGGGACAGGTCGGCACAGCTCATTAATGTACATGCTTGGCACAAGCTCACATGATGCAGTTTTGCAAAATTGTATTTCACTTAATTATTCTGAAAATATAGTTCTTTATTATTGTGGATGCACGTAATACTGTATTAACAACTTCTTTATACAGGCAAGCATCGTTTGTGAGTCATCATTGTCAAAGTCAATGCAATTTGTGTGAGATGCTGGGTACTGAGAAAGGTGGAGAAGTATTCCCGTTGGTTTCTTGGATAACACTTCATGATTATTTTTATCATGAGCCTTGCGTGCATCGGCAGCTTCACCATGTCCTTGCATTTCGCCTATTTAATCATAACTGCATGCACTTGTGATGTCTCCAGCGTTTTGCAAGGTCAGCGGGTTTGCAGGGGCATTTCACACGTATTTACACTTTATTACGACTTAATACAAGAATGCACGCCTGACCCATCTTTTCATGATGGAATTTATTATGAAAGCAGCAGGGATTGCAGTACAAAAACGGTATCATTGTTCATTATGCCATGCCACAGTACAGCACTGCGGTAATGCCACGATGACACTGTTGACCCGTGCCATTACACAATGTGCCGCATTGGCTGACTATGCCAAGCCTATGAGATAACAGCCCTATAATTTGTGAACGACTGGTAACAACTGATTTGACAACGCCAAAGGGCTGTCACCAGCGAGAATGCTGTTACATCAAAATGGTTATATCAGAGTTAACTAATAATTGCATAAATAATCCTTAAGAAGAAAAACATTCTTAGTAGCTTAACTTTGCCATCTTAACTTTAGAAATAACAACGCTTTGGCAATCAATTCATAACAATGTTGCGCATTTATTAATTTTTGCGTGCAACTGCGTTTCCAGTAACAAATAATTAAGAAAGCGACTAATGAGCACATAACATGATAGCAATGTCTGGACTACGGCATTGTAGGTAAGGATACGTCGACAATGCAGTATTCACATTCTCAACAGTCCTTGGCAGGTTTCGGTAAGAGATTCATGACGCTATATGACAGTCTTCACAGCATGTGTTTTGATATAAATAATCTGGCCTAAGAGCTGGCGCTTGCTACGTTGCGTATGTCAAACAGCCCACCAAAGCTTCTCTTACGACCAGTACGAAGACAAAAGATCCACAAACAAGCCATTCACTTATCCACCACCCAACACAGCTCCCGCGACGAGAATGGCCGGTTGGTGTCAGCTTTTGTGCGTTTCGAGGTATTCTTTGGGTCTGGATGCCAGGTGCCGCTAGGTATTATTGTCGTCACAAAACCATTCCATGACGCCATCAAACAACGGCATAATGGGGCGCATTTTTACTAACTTCTAAATTTTGCTCTATGGGGTCGTTTTTGAACCTTCAAAGCTTACCAATAGTTACAAATAAGCTTTTCCTATCATATCTGATGCTTATCTCAATATCTTCAAATTTGGAGAATTTTCTTTTAGTTAAAAACCAAATCGAGGTACTTTTTGACGCTCATATCAAATTTTTGCTCCACGACGTCAAAAGAGAGTAGCATCTAGATTCAGGCGGGTTGCATGGGCAGATTTGCGCGTACTTCGGAGACCGATCTAGAGTTTGATCTTGCTTTATCTTAGCTGACCCGATCTCCAACTATGAGACACGTGAGTTTACATATAGCTCTACGCTCACTGTGAGTTTGGTATTTCTAGCTTTATTAGTTTTCTAGATATCAAGGTGAAATGGTTCCCGCCCTCTACCCAAACGCTAAGCGTTCAACCGGCCATTCGGGTACGTGTTTATGTTTCCATGGCAACATACAGCTCATAACATTAGACTGAAGGCAGTGTGCAAAACTGACTATTTTTATGGTGCCCGGAATGTACAAAACTTAAAATATTTTTTGGGGATGCAGTTTTACAGCACGATCTGAGGAATAAGGTTTGGAAACCGTTTTGATGAGGACCGTTCCAGAGCAAAGTTGCCAGTTTTCAAGATTTGGAATACCCGGGCCCGCCCCGCACCTAAATTTGAAAACCTCCATCCGTCCCACAAAGTCAAGTGTCATCCTCCCGCATCAAAAAACGATAAACAAAAACAAAAAACGCATGGGCCCGCCAACCTGGTTCTCATCTCAGGTACATGTTGCCGAAATATCAACGCATCTATCTCTCAATTTTTCTAGACTTCCTACGAGGACTAAGGCTATTAATACTGTCTTAGCCTATATACGAGCCTATATATATATATATATATATATATATATATATATATATATATATATATATATGTATATATAACGTTGATAATGAGACTTCATGATTAAATGTAGCGTCCCATTCAAAGAAATCATCATTTTTGTGCAAACAAATAGCTACTTTTTATCAGTATTTGGTACCAACAACTGCGAGCTAGTTCGGCATATATTTGTGTTAAAGGAAACGCAGGTGGAATCATTTTGTGTAGAGTACCCGCCGATACCCACGATGTAACCAGCAAAATCGCCGAATGCCCTGCGGGCTTTTTGAGCCCGTATGTTGTAGGTCTGCGGGCTCAAGAGTGGCGGAGCTATTCCAGAGCCTATTGCCAGCTTTCTCCCATACACAATGAGGAAATTTGTGATTTGCATCTCTGCCATGGCTAGATGATTACATGCAGCCGTCCACGGTAACATGCATCCCAGTCAGGCGTACAATCGAATGGCGTGGGTGCGGGGGGTCGCCTCTGTTGAGTGCTGATTGCAGAGGTGGTCTGGTGGGCGCGGCGGCGGGACGCACGACCGCTGGGGTCGACGGGTTCAGCGCCAGCTCGCGGGCCTCGGCCCGCCGGCCGTCCCGCTCGCACCGCCGATATCACACCACGTGTGCAGCCAAGGCCAGGCAGGGGCGACGCGCGTCTCTTGTATCCATGGTCAGCGACGGTGGGTAACCGCCAGCGGTGACCGAACCGGCCCCCCGGAGCCAGGTGTGCAAGGGACAGAGCCGCTGGGCGAGGCGAGTGTGATCCAGTGACGTCCGGCGCCGGCCCCGCGTCCCAGCGAGCCGCTGCCGCATGCCCAGTCACTCCCAGGCCCTCAAGCTGGTTTTCTCTTGCCACACGGCG
The DNA here is from genome assembly GCF_011947565.3 of Pollicipes pollicipes. NCBI lineage: Eukaryota > Metazoa > Arthropoda > Thecostraca > Pollicipedomorpha > Pollicipedidae > Pollicipes > Pollicipes pollicipes. The sequence goes on along the minus strand of NW_023597034.1, from coordinate 13,145,911 downwards.
TTTTCCGGTGACGCCATGACCGAGCGTCACATATCTCCGAAGGTCGCCTGTCTTCCGCTACCCATCAAAGTAATACGATTGTTGTTGCCTTATTGGAAAACAGCCATTGGGAAGGGTCGCACTAGTTGCATGGATGCTACCGTACCGCACAAGGGAGTGGAGGGGGGGGGGGGGGGCTAGGCGTAGGAACGTTTCAAAAGTGTGGGGGTGGGAGGCTTAGAGTATATTTTAAGACCTTTTTTTGAGAAGCAAGCCCGGTGACTGGGGGCAGGGGGGGGGGGTGAAATGGAAGTTGTTATCCGCTCTCAGTTTACAAAACATATTTTGGAGATCATCAAAAATTGCATAGTTGCCGAGCTAGATATACATCTACAGCTGTCCCTCACTGGTGCACAATCTTGCCTATCGGACTCATGTATGCCATCTGGCAAATAAGGCCATCCAGCCTCCCAAAGTTGGTCGTCCATTTCACTATTGTTTTCCCTAGGGAGACAAAATTCCACGAGCGAGTAGGCATTTTGGTCACTGAGGAAGCATCCGTCTCCACAGGACAGATGTCAAAATAAGGCCTGAGCAAAGACTGGTCAGAATTCTGGATGCGAATCGTAAGCTCATAGTGCGCCAATGTTCTTATTCGCCCAGATTTCGCCGGCTGCTGGTCAAGAGATAAGACCTGTCGCGGTATGTTAGAGGGGAGCAAATTCGGAAGCTTCAAATACTAACTGCCAAAGCAATGGGGCAACAGCCATAAAACTGGAGTTTCTCTCTTCACAACCCAAGTCACAGAACGAAGGCCCTCTGTCATATGTCCCTTTTCTGAGCCCTGCTTCCGGCAGCCTTTGGCGGCCACTGCCTTGGCCCGGCTGTCCCCCGCATGACTGACTGCGGACTGATGGCATGGCTACTTTGCTGCATATCTGCGGACCAGTATTACCAATAATTGGTGTTTAAAACATGCATTGGACACCTGCAACAGTATCTTTTTTCCACATTATCTTCCTTTGCACCACAGCAACGCAGAAAAATGCTTGCGTAAAGCTGCCTGCCATAAGCGTCAGGAACAACACCCCTGATCGTCGCAGGTGCCGTCAAATAGTTGTCACACAGCCTCCATTTCCATATTGTTCTGTCTATGCCCTTTAGAGATATTGAGGACCCCACGAATGTAGGTTGTAGATCGAAACGGTGTTCCAAATTTGTATTAACATGACTACTCCATGCTCGTCTTCAAATGTTAAACATTAAGCAGAATTCGTTACTGCTACAATTTATGTCGCACGGTTTTGAACACGCGCGATCGCAAATCTAAGCAACAACAGCTTCGACTCCCGGCGTTGTGGTCTCCTGAGGCCGCGCGGTGTCAGCCCAGCGGCTGTGACGTTAAGCGATGGCCAGTGGGCGAACGAAAAAGATGTCGCATCTTGGAGAAAATGGCTGGTGACCATGGTAAATCGGCATGCATGCTTCAAGTAGTACAAAAGTAGGCCAAACGCAGCTCGGATCTGAAAAGTGGGGCCAGTTAACATTGCTGCCCCCCCCCCCTGAAAAGTGTGTGTGGGGGGGGGGGGGTACGTCACAACAGTAAAACAATTAATGACGCCGCAATTCCTTCAGAGCATCAATGGCAGTTGTCAATGAAGGATGCTGAAAGTCATGCAAAGTTATAGAAGTGAGCAGATAAAGGAACTGATCAGAAAATTGTGTTGGCCAAAGCGCACCACAGCGCGTTCAGTGGGAACCCGCGCCCTCACAGATTGCCTGCACTGGGAGCTCGGCTGCCTGCGGACCTCCGGCCGTTGGATCATAGCGCATTGAGGGACTCGAAATATACAATTGAACTGACCATATGCGAAAGAATGTCGTTCCCATGGATACTTTGGATAACATGGAAACATGGATACTTTGCCAATCTCGAGGCATTCAAAACGGTCTGCCTTGCACTGAACGACCCATGCGTGCAACCACTGTCATAAGAATCCCTTCAAAATTCGCTGTGGTTTCCTTACTTTTTGACGCGTTGTTCTTTCTCAGACGTCCGTTTTGAGACAGTTTTCAGACCTTTGCAGTCACCAGCGGGACAAAACCATGACAAGTGGGCCACATGCTGTTTCCATTAACTAACATAGTATTGCTGTGTTGTCCACAATCAGCGAAACTTTTTCTCGTAGAACAATTCAGGAGTTTGGCTTATAAACGGCCTGCTCCTTAAGTTTATTATATTATAATTTCGTGACAGTCCCACCTCATCGGCGTTCCTCTGGAACGGTCATCCCAGACTTGTGAGAGCACGAGGTTGCGAAATGCTTAGAACAAAATATGGAGCAGTGAAATTGCTGAACCTTTTGCTGTTTGAATTAAGACATTTTTCCGTTTCCCTTTCAAATCATTGCCCGAACGTCATGTACTAGACTGTTTCAATGGGAGGGGAGGAGGGAGACCAATCAGGCCATTCTGCCAAGATGGTCAAAACGGGCGACAAATGACACGTTGCTTGGCTAAAGAAAATCTGGTAAAAAATTGCTTACTGAAGCTTTGTTAAGCACACTTCTCGTCGCAAAAGGAAGCGAAATCCGATACGTATTCCGCAATCAGTCGTTTGGGAACACGCCCGCCCCTCAGCTGGCGCTTGGGAACACGCCTGCCCATCAGCTGGCGTTTGGGAACACGCCCGCCTCTCAGCTGGCGTTTGGGAACACGCCCGCCCCTCAGCTGGCGTTTAGGAACACTCCCGCCTCTCAGCTGGCGTTTGGGAACACGCCCGCCCCTCAGCTGGTGTTTGGGAACACGCCCGCCCCTCAGCTGGCGTTTGAATCCCATGGCGGGCGTTCTGGACCCATTCTTGGCAGGGCGGCGACACCGCGGGGACGTGGAGGGTGCGTCCCCCGACATCAAACGACTCTTACAACGGTGGCTCGACAACGAGCCGCACACACGCGCGAATTCTCCGGTCATTTCTGAAGCTCATCACATTGGAGACACTGGAGCGTGGTTATCACTCCGGCTGCTTAGCACTTTCCCCAAGCTTCTTGGAAGTCGTTCCTCAGGGTTGCAGCTTTGCATCTCTTTAAGGGCCTGTGAACTCCCAATGTTGAGCTCCCCCCCCCCCCCCCCCCCACCACCACCACCAAAAACGCGGCAGGGCGTCTGCACTGTGAAACTTTGTTCCCAATGCTTGCGCTATATGAAGCAAGGTTTGCCGAACAATTTTTGTATGTGAAGATTCTAGCACTTTCATCGTAAAATGGGACCAGAACGCTGCATTTCAGACATATGCAAATATACGTGCACCTGCAGAAAAAAGAGCACACCATCTGTATGAAAGTCTCATTTATCCATAGCACCACCTAAAATTTGTAATACTTGTGAGAATAAACAGAGCAGCACATTTCATAGAACTAGGTCTATTTTGGCCATTTTCACGGAAACTGCGTTCAAAAATGTTCTAAGCCGGTACCAGATCTGAAATGCACGAAAGTTAGGATCATAGGTAGTGAAACCAATGGAATGGAATGAGGTTTACAAAAAAGCCGGTGAAACTGGTTTAGAAAGCGTTTTTGTTTCGGTATCATGTGCTTATATGTCAATTCCCGTTTGTCGCACTTCGTGATTTGGTCCATGGGGCCAAACTCGCAAATGGCAAATACCAAATGGTGTATGTTGACGAAACAAAAATGTATCCGTATAGAGAGGCGACAATCGACAAATGAATTTCCTGGCGATATTACGGAAGCTCTGCCGTATAAGATAACCACGTTTACCCGCTATTTTTATGCACCCAGCAACGAACGATGAATTTCGGTCCTGTTGGTCCTGGTCTTCGTGCATTTCAGATCTGGTAGAAAACATGATCCATGCATCCTAAAAATGACAATATGAAAATAGCTAATTTGCCTACCAGTTTTGGGGTTTGACTTCAGAGCCCGGAGCACCAGGCTCACCAAGCTGCCTTGCGGCCACCACGTCCCGGTCCCCCCAGAACTGAAACACCGCCGCCCATGGTCCCTAGTCATCTGCTCAACAGAAAGCAGACGATGCTTCGAGGAAATCATGTTCGAGGCCATTTTTGACCATTCACCCCGCTTCAGTTAAACATCATTCCTTTTGTCATGTCGTATTTGCTAGGTCTTCCGCGTTGGTCGTTTTGATTTCGACGGTGTTCGCAGTGATGTACCTGTGCACCACTGACGGCGTATTCCTTGCAGCTGGGGAGGGCCGCGAGCGCAGTTACCTTGTCGGCGAGGACGAGACCATCGGGTGAACGGCCGTTGGACGGGCTTCTGGGATCTCTCCTGACGTCAGCTGGGTATTTCCGGTGGGCCGACGCGCTCGGCGGAGCTGTAGAATTTCCGCGCGACTGCCCGCCGGGCCAAACCCGGTCTTGTTCGCCGCACCCATCCTTCGGCGATCGCGGATGTTCCATGCCTGCACTCAGGGGCGGCGCACCACCAGGATGCCCTCCCCCCCCCCGCGGAGGAGGTTCAGAAGGGGGTTGTTGCACCCTGCCGGCAGGCAGGGGCGAGCAAGAGTATGTTGCTTACCTTCCAAATATTGGGAGGCCCATTTCGACCGAGAAAAGGCTTTAGCTCACGGTAAATTACAAAGGTCGAGATCAAAGGTTGCATCAAGATAGTTCACACAACTGACCTAGAAGGCTCTAAATTGGGCCCAGAAAACTTTTTTTTCTGCAGCAAGAGGTCCGCTTTCTCGCTCAGGAGACCACCTTTACGAATTACGAACCGGGTTCACTATTTTACCCGCACCAGTTTCCGATTCTGACATAAATCAACCCTTTAAAGGACCCGACATGGGCGGGTCTGTTGTTCAGCTTCGAGGCCAACGGCCTTTTGCCAGTGCGATCGCCCTAGCGCTCTCCTCTGTCAAAGTGAGCCGGTCTGGTGCGCTCTCGGGCCGCGATCCTGGGTCGTCGGGCCGTCATGAAACAAATGTCAATAGCTGTGCCCGGGCTCTAATATCTGACCGCGGCCTGTCAACAGCTGCGCCCGGACTGTCAACAGCTGTGCCCGGACTGTCAACAGCTGCGCCCTGACTGTCAACAGCTGCGCCCGGACTGTCAACAGCTGCGTCCGGACTGTCAACAGCTGCGCCCGGACTGTCAACAGCTGCGCCCGGACTGTCAACAGCTGCGCCCGGACTGTCAACAGCTGCGCCCGGACTGTCAACAGCTGCGCCCAGACTGCCGACAGCTGCGTCCGGACTGTCAACAGCTGCGCCCGGACTGTTAACAGCTGCGCCCAGACTGCCGACAGCTGCGCTCGAACTGGCAATAGCTTGGCTCGGACTGTCAATAGCTGGGCTCGAACTGTCAATAGCTGGGCTCGGACTGTCAATAGTTGACCCCGCACTGTCAACAGCTGGGGCTGCACTGTCATTAGCTGGGCCCGGGCTCAACCTGTGGCGTGCAGATATCACACAATTTGTAAATCTTGCGTGTTTTACGTTAATGAAATGGGAATGGTCATCAGGCATGGGAGTGTATTTTGGTTTTATAGGCACGTCAACTGCAGCGTTCATTTTGTGCATATCTCTTGGATAGGCAATACAAATAAAAAATTATTGCATCGACGCGTGCGAACAGGGTGCTCGGCGCTCTAGGTCACCAATCCTGAGCCAGGCGTAGCGAAGTCGAAGTCACTCACAGGCATGGGGCATTCAAGAGGTGAGTAGATTATCTTAAAACCTTTATGCCTCATGACATTTAAAACGATCCTTGCGTCGAAGATCGGCTGCTCCCCAGTGAAGGAGCGCAGGAACAGTCTCCATCCTTGTGTCGAAGATCGGCTGCTCCCCAGTGAGGGAGCGCAGGAACAGTCTCCATCCTTGTGTCGAAGATCGGCTGCTCCCCAGTGAAGGAGCGCAGGAACAGTCTCCGCCGTGCGTAGAGGCCGGAGTAAGGATGACGCCCAGCTTCTGGGCGGATGAGTAACTGGCAGTAGAAGATCACACAGCGGGATACTGTGCCGATTGACCACCAGACAGAAAGAAGCCGTGCGTTCCGTATGTGTGGCCGATACGGAGGCGACAAAGACTGACTTCCTCATTCCTGCTACTGCGGCGTGAGGATAGCCAGTCACCCATCCTGTGTTTTACCACCCTTAGCTTATGTCTTGCGTTGTCATGGATGTCTGTTCTCACCTGACCCCAAGATTATTGCCATTTTTCTTTCAGCTGGGCGGAGAGGAACTGGTTAAGATCAGTGAAGGTGTACGAGCGGAACTAGGTCGTGGGCCAGCTACAGCCTCCTTTGCGAAAGCGTTGGGAAAGGCAATTAGTCGCTCAAGTTGTATATTTTTCAGGACATACAGACCCCATTGAAGAGAACTTCTGCAAATATTTCGCAAATTGTACAACAGTGCAGTAAAACTTCTCAAGGTTTGTGCTTCCTGAATAACTACGAATTGCATGAAGCTGCATTCAGAGGCTGCAAAGACATAAGTTTATGGCCAGCGCCACAGTCGAGTGAGCCAGTTGGCCGGGCCGGCTGCCCAGCCTCGACATTTTATCATAGTTCATGTTTGGTGCACCCCACACTGTCTTCGCCACGGAAATGCGCATTGCATTGCACATCCATGCTTGTGGGTGTTCGGTAGTCACCAAAAGATAGATATTTTGCGTGAGGTCGTTGGTTAATGTACAATTTTAGCTGGGGTGTAACCCTACCTTGTGTTTGCTACGCAGTGGTTTTAAACATCAAAATTTTCAATACTGTTAAGGTGTGATCACCGTTAGTTTCAAAAGCGGAGGTCGACCATAACTGACAACGCCCTTAAACGCTTCCGCTTTCAGCTAAGCGAATAGTTTCCAGAGAGGGGGAAGGGGCACTTAAAAGGGTAGAGTCTGCCAGTGGTCTAAAACGAGGAAATCATTGGCTGGCTGCCCTGGCTGTTCCACTGCCCAAGCTCATGCCCCTGTTCCGTACGGCTTCTGCACCCCAGCTAGAAGAGTACCATGGCGGACCCTCCCCTTGGAGTTTCGAGGCCAAACTTTCGTGGCTTCATAGATAAGCCCCGTTTGGTCCCGCTGCGAGCCCGATTACGCTGATGTTGGCGCGCCACATCGCCGCTCGTCATATCGCGACAGGCCGCGGTCCATGGTCTTGGCATCGAGCCCGATTACGCTGATGTTGGCGCGCCACATCGCCGCTCGTCATATCGCGACAGGCCGCGGTCCATGGTCCTGGCATCGAGCCCGATTACGCTGATGTTGGCGCGCCACATCGCCGCTCGTCATACCGCGACAGGCCGCGGTCCATGGTCCTGGCATCGAGCCCGATTACACTGATGTTGGCGCGCCACATCGCCGCTCGTCATACCGCGACAGGCCGCGGTCCATGGTCTTGGCATCGAGCCCGATTACGCTGATGTTGGCGCGCCACATCGCCGCTCGTCATACCGCGACAGGCCGCGGTTCATGGTCTTGGCATTGCTGAAGGGCGACCAAAACATTGCTGTCGGTGGTTTGTTTTAATTTATCATGCATCATGGTGAACTTACACTCGTCTCAGCATATTTTTCCGCCGGCACCCAGCCACGAACCAAGGAGCGTAAGTGTGGCCGAATTTTCTTCATCGGGGGACAAATGTCACGTTTCTGCAAATTCTAAAAATTTGGACCCGTGCGCAATCATTTAGTACCTGTCTGCGTTAATTCTCTGCTCAAGGGGTTGGGGGCACGGCCCCCTGGGCTCTCCCCTTGGCTACGTGTCTGCCAGTCAAAGATTAATGGATGATGGTGGAGTGGTGGTGAAAGTGGTGAGCGGCACTTTTACGGTGATAGAACACCAACTGTTATTCTGCTTAAAGGAGTGTTACACATTTGTATAAGGCTTTGAAATAAAATGGACATCTTGAAGATCATTCGATACAATTCACAGTCCTGCCCTTCTTACATCAGCTTTTCCAGTTTATGAGCTACACGCCAACGAAAATCTGAAGCTTTTTGTGCAGACCATTTCAATGTTACCAGGCATCCATGTCGCCATAATAATGTTATTCAAATCCTGCTTTTCCACTGGCCGTGCACCTTCACAGCTAACACAAAACCATTGTCGAGACGTTCATATCTGGCGTTCGTGAGGACAATTTCAAGGTAAAACCGCCGTCAGTTGCTTCTCAGCCAATGTTGTACAAACTTTGCAACATTGTTCGGTTGTTGGCTGCTCAAATATCTTTGGCTGCTTAAATATCTTTTAATGTGGAGCATTTCCTGAAGTGAAAAATAATCAAAAACAGTCCCCTGTAAATATGCTCCCCAAAATGGCATCGCTTGATCACGCCATGAGGCGTTTTTATGACGTCAGTCGCTGCCAGACTGGCTGTGTCAGACTGCCACTGTAGCGAACGGCGTGACCCACTCGTGCTGCTTTTATGCGCCGCGAGGTGAGGTTAGAAGCCAAAGCATAACCATCTTTTATTCGTAGGGACGGGTGACGAACATCAAGAAGTATGAAGCAAGTAAAAGAATGCTGCGGCAAACTGAAAAATGTCCTGCCCTTCGTAGTTGTACGACAAGAGTAGGCCATCCGTGTTTCAAGGCCGACAATCATCACCTCGAGCAGTGAGTTGTCGCAAACCGAACATGACCGCAAGAGTAATAAAAAAGGATCATATCTGACAAGATGAAGCTGAAAGGTCAGCAAAGATCAGGCCCTGAACATCCCAGGTCCACGTTGTCGAGTTGCTAATACAAGCACGCCTTTGTCAGATGTCACTGCTTTGTCGCGTGCAAAGCTCTCTGTCGACTCCTTGAGTAGTGACTCATCGGGCGGCACCACCACCAGGCTACCAGCACCGAACCGGCCGTCTCCGCGCTGAACTGGGGAAGTGGCAACAGACCAGCAGGACCGGCCGCCTCCGCGCGGAACTGGTGCGGTGCGGCGGGGTCCGCGGCACCTCTGCAGCCGCCGGGTTGCGCTAACTGTGCTAACACGCTGCCACCCCAGTCACAACTACCGCTATACCACGCAAACCCGCGTAAGGAATCGCGTTTGTTTGGCTTTTGTGAGGGGAAAGGAACAAGGGATAAAGATGTTTCAGATGTGCAATCGCATTTTCTCCACCTTAATTAGAGGAGTCCCTGACGCAGACGGACAGAGAGTGTTCGAGGGAGAATGCACCGTGCACGTGACCTTTATGGATGTGGCCCTATATCCCACTGTTGCACGCATGCAAATGCAAGTGCACTAATGTAGACAATGAACAAATCAAGGAAAACACGTACAATCAAGACTGCAAACATGGGACACCTTTTTCCGTCTTGTAAGTTAATTGGCGCGCTTGTGTCGTACAACCCATTCTTTAATCCAGAAATTGAGCTTGCGTCCATGCGCTCCCTCCCTCCCCCCCCCCCCCCCCCACACTTTACGACCTGCGAGCATGCAAGTGAGGCCCGCTGCCGATCCACCAGAGACGAACGAGCCCCAAGTCAGTGAGACTGACCGCTGCAGCCTGTTGCCAGCCGCCGCTGGTCAGACACCTGCGGACCGCGTCCGTTTCCGGGGAGTGGATGACGTGAAACACGCCGTCACTTCCCAACCACAGAGCGGAGGCTCGCACCCCCCAGGGAGTCTGGCTGGTCTGGCGCCGCTCCAAGCCAGTGTTCAGCCAGCGGCGCCGCAGACAGCTGACCTCCTGGAGGTGTTCGGTCTGCCGCCGCCGCGCCGGCCGAGGCGACGCGTTCAGCGCCTTCCTGGGTTTGGCCTTGGGCGTTTATTTCGCCGGGCAGGCCAGGCCGTGGGCCGAGTCAGACGGCTGTTTACGCCGGTGGTAAACAGAGCACGCACAGGGCGGCGCGGAGAGGACGCGTCAGCGCGCCCCACACCGGCCACAGCTCCAAACGGCCATGGTCCGCCGACGCCGGCCATCAGCTCAGCAAACAGCCAAGCCGTCACCGCAATAGAAAGGGCACCGCAACCTCCCGACACACAAAACACCTACGTCAAAACAAGCCGTAAGGGCCTCCCCGAACATGGTTTGCAATAACCGGCGCTGTTGTGAGCTTGAGTCAATTTTTGCCGCGGGGAACAGTCCGATGATTAATCTCGCAGTCGCCTCGTTCGAAAAATAACAGCCGAATATTTCCGCGCGCGGCGAAAAGCGGAATTTTCACAAACTGAAGCGCCATCGGCCGGGCAGATTTCAAAGTACTGCCTAGGGCGTCAACCGCTTGGGGTCACGCGGGAACATGGACGTCTTGCGGATGTTGTCCAGACCGAGATAGAGCATGCAGACACGCTCCATGCCGATGCCGCCGCCGGCGTGCGGCGGGCAGCCGTACTTGAAGCTGTCGATGTATGACTGGATCTTGCTGATGTCTGAAATGAGCCCGGGCACTGGTCAGAAGAAATGGGCCCGGGCGGTGGTCAGAAAAAAATGGGCCCGGGCACTGGTCACAAGAAATGGGCCCGGGCACTGGTCAGAGGAGTGTGCCATGTCATTGGGGCCTTACGACACACTCCGCTGCTGAGGCTTTATGGCGTCGCCTGCCTCTCACCCTGGCAGGAAGGGCGGGCACCACCGGGAATCGAGCTCCGTACCTCTGGTTTCCCAGACGCGCATTGGTTGACGCAGATGCATTAACCACTACACTACCGGTACCCCCACCGGTCAGTACAAATGGGCGAAGATGGCGGACCGCGTACCGGGACGGAGACGGCGGGCCGCCGACCAGGGCGGAGACGGCGGACCGCGGACCACGGCAGAGACGACGGACCGCGAACCGGGACGGGGACGGAGACGGCGGATCGCGGAGCAGGACGGAAATGGCGGGCCACGGACCAGGGCGGAGACGGCGGGCTGTCCACTCACCGATGCCGTGGTGTTTGGCGCGCTCCGTCAGGAAGGCGGCATCGTGGATGCGCTGTGCGCCCGACAGAATCTCCTCGCCGCGCATGAACATGTCGTACGAGTTGCTCCAGCGCTTGTCCTTGGGGTCGGGCATGGTGTAGAACGGGCGCACGGCCAGTGGGTATTTGTCCAGGATGAAGAAGTCGGTGTCGTACTGTGGGCGGCGCGGGCGTCAGCCGGCGACCGGCGAGGTCTGACTCACCGGCGGACCGACAGCCTCCGGCCACACTGCGGTGTGCGCGATCCAAACATGGAGTGATAACACCACGAGACACTTCTTATCATGCTGCGTGTGCCGATGTCCCTCGTGCTCCCCAGACCCGTAAACGCAAAACATCACGTTCGCCTACCGTACAGGCCAGGCCCGCTAACTGAAATGCAGCCCCCCCCCCCCCCCCCCCGGCTAGCCAGCCCTCGCTAAACACAAGTCCACGGGGCATGTCGTTCCCGGAGCGGGCGGCCGCAGGGCGCGCCTGCGGGCCGTCCCAGTGCCGCCCTGGCCGGCCGGCCCCGACCAGGCCTCACCTTGGCCCGCACGAGTCGGCCCAGCAGCTTCTCGTTGGGCGTCGAGAGGTCCTCCTCGTCGCCCATCTCGACGCCGGCTTCGCGCAGCATCTCCACGCCCTGCACAAAGTCGAGCCGCAGCGGCGGCTCCAGGAAACGGAATGGCTCCGATGGGTACTGCCGGCGCACCGTCTCAATCTCCGTCTGGAAACTGACACGGCACACGGGTGTAACCGTAGCGCGTCGTTCCTGTGGCTCCCGATGCCGCACAGACTCGACAATGGCCATTACACAGCGGCCGGTCGGCCGGTCAGAAGCTCGCGCAAGGTCACGACCCAGACCGGCACACACCCGCACCCGCGCCCGCATCCGTACGCGCACCCACACCCACACACAGACGACTTTGCGCCTTAACTGCTCCTTATCGGTCACAGCCACCGATGCCTTTAGTTTTTTTTTGCGTTATATTATCCATAAATGTTCGCAAGCAAAGTATCCGATGCGTGAATGTTGGTCTGATTGGGCGTAAATGCTCCGGAAATATTCAGACTCATCATCAGTCGCATCATAACACCAACAAAACATTTAGAGGGAGTAGGCCTGCCAAACAGCTTCAAGCTGAATGTATTAAAGTGTGGACACACCCTAGCACCTCCACAATGCGTCTTTGGTTTTATCACCAGTATCTTACTTTACGCCCATCGGCTTCCGGGAATTTATAGCTTTCACCTGGCCGAGTGTGAGGGTAGCATAAAGCGGCACCTTAGTCCATTATACCACGGCCGAAGACAACGTCCAAAAAAGGCATTATTTCGGATGTTGCCTTTCGCTGGGGCTGGAAGGTTGTTAATGCAATAAAAATTGCCTGCCCACTCTAGGAAAAGGAGACTGATGGGCCCTATCCCCTTGACCGCGTCAGTACCGCGTGCATCCTTACACGGCCGCTGTGGTAGCTAGTGCCCCGGGTAGCCGACGCCACCGCGTCGCGTGTGGCCCGGCGTCTTCGGCGGGGGCGACTCACCTGTCGCGCAGGCCCTTGAAGATTTCCGTGAAGAGGCTGCCAATTTGGTCGACCACCTCGTGATAGTGGTACTCGAAAGCCATCTCCAGATCGAGCCCGACGAACTCGGTGAGGTGGCGGTGCGTGTTGCTGTCCTCGGCCCGGAACACTGCCGGAGGGCAGGTTCCGGTCACGGCCGCCGATGGCGCGCCCTCGCGCCGCCAACACAGCTCAACAGGCACGGCAATAACGGCAGCCGCAGGGAAAAAACAAAACAAAAACGAGACCAAGAGGAAGAGAGAGCTTGGTTGTACGCAACACAGCGTTGTGACAACAATCCTTGGGACCAGCAAAATCACTGGTGGGCTTGGAGTTGGCTTTTCTCAAGGCCGTCTCGTGCATAGTTGATCACCTCCCATAAGTATCACTTTTCTTACAACTTTGAGTGCGAGCATAGCTTTACAGTCAAACCTGGCGCACCAGAGCGTGTCGAGGCTGTGTTTGCTAAGCAGGCCGGGGCAGGTCTGCCCACCCCCCTCCCCATCAGACTCGCGACTCACCGGCACCCACCGTGAAGACCTTCTCGAAGTCGGACGCGATCGCCATCTGCTTGTAGAGCTGTGGCGACTGGGCCAGATACGCACTGTTCTTGAAGTAGGAGACGGTGAAGACGTTAGCGCCGCCCTCCGACGCCGCCGAGATGATCTTCGGCGTGTGGATCTCTACGAAGCCCTGACCAGAGCCGAGATCGGTCAGGGGGGGGGGGGGGGAGGACGAGAGGGACCGCCGAGACGATCTTCGGCGTGTGGATCTCCACGACGCCCTAACCAGAGCCGGGATCCGTGGGGGGGGGGGGGGGGGGGGGCGGGAGGCGGAAGGAGGGGCGGGTCCTAGCCCCCGGCCAGCATCCACGGTCCAAAACGACCGTTGGGGGCACCCTACGAAACAGCTACAGACTACAGGCGACGACAGACAGAGCTGAGGACACGACACACGTGGCCTCCATCAGCCTCGGCATCAGCCCACACCCGGCCTCCCCAACATGGACCTCGCCAGCGCGTACGGCACCCCGACGAACCCGTAAGTGGCACTGGGAGGGCGTGAAATGGCCCTCGATGCGGACACGTCAAAAGGCTTGCTAACATAAATCAGCAATCTCGCGTTTGGTGTGGATTTGATCCAGTCATGGTACCATTCGGCAATCAAGCCGGACTATCTGCAAACGGAGATATGCGTCGGGTCCGAAAATGTTGTGAAGAGATAGCATCCAACATAGCTGGAACAAGGCGCTTACAGCAAGTAAACAGCTTTCAATAAAAATGACATTTTTATGTCAACGAAAAATGAACCTCTAACAACCTGACCAGGCCGTATTCCTTCCTCCCCTCTCCCCAACTACCGGACTAGCCAGGGACACATTGAAAAGGCGGTGACCTCTGAAACATGACGTCGCCGAGCAGAGGCCTGAGTGAAACCAGAAACAATAAACAACACCGAGCCCAGCGAGCCAGCAGCAAACTACAGCGAGCGCAGCAAACCAGCAGAAAATGATGGCACCGGACCCAGCGAGCCGGCAGCCGCGCCGCGCCGGGTCCAGCGCCGTGGACTCCACGGCCCCGCAGCCGGCGCCGGCCGCCCCTCACCTTCTTGGTGAGCGTGTCGCGGAACAGGTGGCAGATGCCGGCCTCGACGCGGTAGATGGCCTGGCTGGTGGGCGTGCGCAGGTCCAGCACGCGGTAGTTGAGCCGGGTGTCCTGGTTGACGCGGATTTGCGCGCCCTCTGCCTCCTGGCGGCGGCGGCGCAGCCGGTCAGGCGGCCAGGGACGGAACACCAGCTGGAGGGGCGGAGCCAGCGGCGGCTCGAGGACACCTTCCGGAGGTGCTCGCCCACAACGGAACACCACTCAGAATACAGCCGCTTCTCAGTCGCTGTTCCAACAACGCCCAAGTTCTCGCGACCTGTACGGCCAGTTTGTGAATCCCGGGCAACATGGCATCGTCGCAGAAGCATCGGAGGAGATTGTACCCGGAGAAACGTAATGAACAAAGGAGAACGTATGCCAGTGTTCGGAGCGTACGACCTCAGCGCACACAACGAGCGTTCATGCTCGAGACAGACACAGACGGTGATGTATTCACACAGAATACATCATGGGGTAATCACAACCCCACACTCTCCTCTCACGCACGCCTTTCCAGCAGATTGAAAACGTCTGACGTCATTTGGGGGGGGGGGGGAGAACCATACCACTTTTTGAGTAATAGCAGCCTCAAATATTATACTTTTTGAGCACTAGCAGTCTCTTAGTCCCAGTACAACTGAATTGTTCCGGCCTTAATGAGATTCGACTGTGAACCACTCCCTACACACTTGTGACCACTTAATTCCAAAATATCGCAGCGATGTAAAGCATCTGCTGCAAAGCATGCCAATAACACGCCTTCGTGAAAAAAGGTGACGTTTTGTGCCTTTCAGCATCCTGTGGCATTCATTTTCAGTGCACTTCCATTTGTGTCGTACCAGCTTCCCGATGTGCATCTATATCCGTGAACGGCGCGCCAGCCCCGGTGTCGATACCATGATGTTCTCGCACAAGGCGATACGTAACTCTAGCCACCACGGTATGGCTTACGCAGCCGGCGGCCCACCAACAGCATGACGTCCCAGCACCCGCATACGGCACCCGTAGCCCGCCACCCGCCCATCCTCCGTGCCGGGTGCGTCACACATCAGGCCACCACGGCCCAGCCGGGCGCGGCATGCCGGGCGGCGGCGCGGGCGCGTACCTCGGCGTCGGGTCGGCACGCGTCCTCGATCTGGAGCGGCAGCTGCGGCTCCGAGGCGGACACGGTCCACAGCTGGCTGACGTGCAGCTCCACCTCGCGCTGCGAGCAGGCCTCGATGGGCTGGGGCGCGCGGCGCACCACGCCCTCCACGTCCACGATCGACTCGCGCGTCACGCTGCAGGCCGGACACAGGGCGAGGGCCGAGCGGAGTCAGCTGCACAGCAGTGTGGGGCGCCACTCGAGGCCAAGCTGTGAGAACGCTGGGCAGTGTGACCGGCAGCGAGGGACAGGACCGAGTGTCCGGGCATGAGAGCGCAAGCACAGGAGTTGGCGATGTCGGTCAAACGGCGACCAGCTGGGCCAGCGCGACGCCGGGTCACAGATAACTGGACATCCCCCGACAGCCGTGCAGCCGACAGGCGCCAGCCCCGGCCGGAAACTCACTTGGCGGCGAACCTGACCATCTGCTTGCTGGTCTCCGGGCCGACAGCCAGCAGCGCCTGCACGGTGAACTGCTGCTGGCGCAGAACGAAGAAGCACTGCTTCCCTGCGGCAGGCGCCAGCACACGGGCGAGTCGGCGAGTGGACGTATTAACAGTGCGGTGGATGTAGTCACAGTGCGGTACACCTGCATTCAATCTCAGTATAACTAAATTGTTCAGGTATTATTGAAGTCTGACTGTAAATCTCTCTGTACACACACGTCTGACCACCTCAATTCAAAACATCGTAGTAACTTGAAACATCCGCCGCCAAGCATACGAAACACGCCTTCGGGAAAACGATGGCATTCTGTGCCCTTCGGCGTCATGCCGTCCGGGCAGCCTTTGAGCGAGCAGACACTCTGACACTCTGAGCGGCTAGGCACTGTGACACTCTGAGCGAGCAGACACTCTGACGCTCTGAGCGGCCAGGCACTGAGACACTCTGAGCGACCAGGCACTGTGACACTCTGAGCAAGCACTCTGACACTCCGAGCGAGCGGGCACTGTGACACTCTGAGCAAGCAGACACTTTGACACTCTGAGAGAGCAGCGCACGTCACGGACGGAGTGACAAGTCAGACGACAGCGTGCAACACAGTCTGAGGACGCACACCGGGCAGACCGATAGCGCCAGTGCTGCGCTCCAGACGAGCTGCTTTCACTCGCTCCGTCCGGGCCGGAGAGGCCGGGCAGACGCCGCCAGCACGCGGCCGGGACCCACCCTTGGCGCGACTGGTGTGCAGCCGGCCGCGCACCCACAGTCGCTGGCCATCACGTTCTGCCGTCAGCTGCTGCACGCGTGCCAGCTGGCGATCCAAGTGCTCAGCAGATTGGTTCATGGCTGGCTGGCCGTACCGGCCGGCGGACACGTCCGCCGTCTCGACTGTATCGCCATCGGCCACATGAGACGCGTCGCCCGACGGCCGCTGGCGACAGGCAGGGGTCAGGCAGGTTCGGGCAGCTGGTCTCCAGGTGGTAATGAACACATTTGTTCCTTGCTGCTATGCTGCCTGACTTTTAGATGCAGTGCAACAATTTTTAAGTGTCATTTGGAAATAAATACATTACAGGCTTAGCATCTCACCACAAACAACCTTCCATCTGAGGGAAGATAATTGTCAGGAAGACACTATGCTTCTCACTGGCCACACCAGACCCTTCCTACAAATGTAACAAAACCCAGTGGGAAAGAAAACCCTAATGTACAGTAAGACAGCCATGATAGACTACAAAATTAAAATACCATGACATAGATGTTGCAAATAAATGAAAAGCTGAACATTTTGTTATATTCCCAGTGCAGGCTAACTTTAAATTCTTACTTCTTGTGTCTTGTGCTCAGCTTTCTTTGCAGCCTTTTCTGCCTTTTTGGCTGCCCTCTTTGCTGCTTTTTTGGAGTCACCTTCTTCACCTTCACTGAAAGAAAACTGCAGTGATATTGACAAAACGAAAATGCTCAAAAGCTATCACCTGTGGCTTGTTCACTAACTACCACTACAGTTGCTGAGCTAACGTGCACTGAAGACAATTATGACAAACTACACTGATGCACAAAATCACACAGCCTACACACTGATAAGGTGATATCATAATTATTACACATTGAAAGTAACATAACATGATGTTCTCATTCATAATTCATACCACATTGTGCTGTCATGCACACATTTCATAGTGGCTGATCTTCTGAAGTAGTGAATAAAAAAGAAAGAGCTAAAAATGAATACAAGACAGCTGATATCTTAAGCATCCACCGACCCATATTTCCAACTAGAATAATTGACGTTCCACATCATTTCCATTTCAACAGTGCAGGTTACGTCTACCAATATTCTTACCATTTCGCGGGTATCGCATCAGGATCTTTTATGCCCATCGTAGCGTTTTTGTTAAGACGGATGAACCACTCAGTTTGTTAACAGTTCTCACTTCAACGGGTGACAGCTTGTATTTTAAAAAATGCCAGCTGCTGATGCAATCGGCAAGAACCTGACGCAAAGCCCACGCGGCAACCGCCCCCACGCACAGGATCGAGGGAGGAAAGGACTTGCGGGCTGCGGCGAGCCTTGTGGAAAGCCTACGGCCAACGGGGCTATCGGCATTTGCTCCATTTCTTTTATGACACATACACCTTCAATGTAATATTAAAGTTTGCTACATTCTTGCTTGATGTTATTTTTTATAAATTTGTATACTAAATTCAAAGTTTTTGTATCAGAATAATCCCGGTATTTTTGTTTTAAATGACTAATAGTTAAGATAAACGTCATTTACTCTGCATAACTTTTCCATTTTTGTGAAGTTCATTCGTAGGCTCTATCTATTGTCTCTCCTGCGCAAGGATGAACGCTGTATTTTATCGTCTGCGTTTGCATTTCCACGGTGTTCCCCGTATTCCGACGGTTCCTGTTCTCATATCCCTCGGCGACTGCCCATGCCGTGGCTGAATTGGCGGCTTCTTCGGCAGTTCTGTTGCCCGGGTTTCTCATCGATCCAAGCCGGCGTCATAGACGTCTCATCTCAGGTGTCAGCGCTTTGCCTCTGGGTGGGTATCCATGCTCGCAATTATGGATTACTGAGTTGATAAGTTGCGTTTGCAACTTTTCAGGCACCGCAATATTACATTTAGGCATGACTGGTGCGTAGAAACTGCTGGTGTATCCGTCTGTGCAGGTACTGAGGGAGGGGAATCTGAACCTGCAGACATTGAGAAAGTCCCAACCAGAATCAATGCATGTGGTTCCTACCCATACCCCACAGACCAGCACTAATGCACAGCACATTTGCTCTCAGTCCAGACCGTAAAAATTGTGTTATTCCGGACACACATATTAAGTCATATCAAGCATAGTCCCAACACCAACATCACTATAAATGTAAGGGAATTTTCTTTGTAAATCAGAGCACTCAAGTTGGTGCAAGGTAAACACCAATTTTAGCACATAGAGGGTTGATGCTTCAGGTAATGATGCCTCAGAGGTGATTTTAGGCAAAAATCTTGTTAAGTAATTTTTTACACAAAATATGCCAAAAGCTCCAATTTTCCTGTTATGGTTTGGGTGTCTAGAGGCACCAAACTTGTGGAGGTATCTGGTGTGCTACGTGAATTTGTTACAGATAGGGGCTCAGTTCATTGTAACCTTGTGTAACAAACATCTTAGGTCATAGATTATCCTATATCTGGAAATCTAGATTAGTGCAGGGTAGACTGCTGAGAGCAAGTTTCATTCAATATTGGAAAATAGTTTTCAGGAAAGCATCATCAGTCTAGGTGACTTTTGTGTATAATCACTTGTGTGGCCTCTAATGGGAGGCCATTGGCACAAGTTTTCCTATATCTTACTCAAGCGGGGGCAAGGAAGAGATTCTGGCTCAGAATGATTGCCCCCATCGCACACTGGATTGGTTAAGGCAATGGGGGAATGAATTGAGTGTGCAGGAGCTAACATTATCATGCTATCCATGGCAATTGTCATTTACAGAAGCTGCTTATCAATCATTTATTGCTCCTGCATTTTGCTTGGGACTTGAAATGTTGTCATAGGCAGACATAGCCAACATTTTATTTGAAGGAAAAATGTCATTTTTTCTGCCTTCCCCCCCAAAAAAAACTGAATTTGTTGCCAATAACTGATATCACCCATTTCCTTTTGGAGAGACTCGGCTCAGGAGGGAGATGGGAGGCATCACCCACACAACCCTCCCCGTGGCTATATCCCTGGTGCTGAATGGATGGACCCCAAGTCATTGGGGTGGCAATCTTCAAATGGGCATGCAGCCCTGGCAGTGGTATTGCCAATGGGCAGGCCTGTGGGGGTCATGCCCCCTGTCCCCCATTGCTGTAGGTGTAGGTGGGTAGCCCTGCAATAGTAAAAGTACCCAGCATGTTTGTTACAGCACTGCTCCTGTTTCTGTTCTTGATCCTGAAACATTTTTAGTAATGGTAGCATCCCTCAAATTCCCATGATGGCTTCAGGCCATTAGGCTGTTAGCACTGACTGATCACGCATCAGTTATACATATATTTATCCCAACAGGAATGGCGTAAAGCATAGCCAGCTAACATGTATCTGGATGAGGAACAAGGTTGTGTTGCCTAGTCAGTGGGAATGTAAAATAAATTGGTTCCTTGCACAACCATGCCTCTTTTGTACATCAACTCATGCTGTTGCTTTAAACTACTTGATTAGAATTTTTGCCTTATCATGGCAAGATCTATTATCTAAATTTGTGTTGTATTAGGCTGAAATGTTGGTGTGCAAAGGTCAAGAGTTACCTTGTCCAAGTGCTTTAAAGTGGGTGTGTTAAACAATCAGGATGCTGTGTTATGCACAACTTTGTGACAGGTGGCTATTTGTTGCTTTGAACAAGGATGTTTTTGCTTGCCATTTCATGAGGTAGGATGTCTAAATCTGTGAACCATGATGATAATGACCATGATTGAATTAATGTGAATCTCATTGTGTTGATTTGTCCCCCCCCCCCTTCCCTCCCCATGTGGTACATACATATCATAATTGCCTAACTTTCTTTTCTCTGGCCATACTTGCTGCCTTGTTAACTGCAAAATTTGCTGATAAAGTATGTGTGTTTACTGGTTTTCTATACAATATATGTCACATTGTGAATCTGCCAAAAAGGTAGCGATTAGCAAATATGGAGTTTCATTTCGCCATCGTATTTTGCTGTGTCGTGTGTATACTTGTTCTTGACATGAGTCTCATATTCGTTTCAGTAACATAGCCATGGCCTCTCCAACCGTGCTCGTGGAGCTAAGCCCTAAAGTGGCATGCAGTGTTCCAGCCCAGCCAGCATCTCCAAAGCGTTCCGCGAGCACCGTGTCGGCGGAGCGGCCTCCCGGCCACTCAGCCTTGACCCCGCAGTCCCCGGGCGTGCCCCCGGGCCCCTCGCCGCGGCCCCCAGATGAGTGCCCGGGTCCGTCTCCCCAGCCTCCGGACGTGCCACCGCGCCCGTCGCCGCAGCCGGCGGAAGAGCACACTGGCTCGCCGCCACAGGTGTCTGGCGGGCCGCAAGAGGGCCGCTCCGGCCGGCGGCCGCCGGGCCGGCGGTGGCGCGGCCAGCGGGGCCGCCACTGGCGGCCGCGCGCCGGCCGCAGTGCGCGCGGTTCGGTGTCGCGCGCCGCGCTGATGGCCGAGGGCCACCCGCTGGCGCCGTCCAACACCACCGACTTCCTCATGGATGACCATGACGACCAGCACGACGTCGACCTGCTGTTCGACCGGTACGGCCAGCCGACGCCACGTGAGTCGCCGCTGGCCCCCGGCGGCTGGGGATCGGAGCCAGGTGCCGCCCAAGCCGGCTGGCCTCCGCTCGAGCCGAGCGTAGCGCGCCTCGTAGCCGAGCACATCCAGATGGAGAGCCAAATCGAGGTGCTGGAGGCGCGCATCGCGCTCGTGCGTCAGCGCCGCCACTCGTCCGACGACGCCTCTGACGAGGAGATGCAACAGGGCGAGGTGCGCATGGCGCCCGAGACGGCCACCAAGATTCGCGTGCTGGAAGCCGAGATCCGCCGGCTGGAGGAGGAGAACGCCGAGCTGCGCGCCGGCAACGAGCGTCTGGCGGCGCGCGGCTGCGGCGGCTCGCTCGACTCCTACACCAGCGACAGTGAGAGCGACTCGAGCACCACTAGCTCGGCCAGCAGTGGCTCCAGTCGCAGCTCGTCCAGCTCGTCCGACTCGTCCTCGAGTGATTCAGAGTCGGAGTCGCCGCCCGCCAGCCCGCGCCCGCCCGCCAGCGTCTGAGCGCCACGCGTGCGCGCCCTGGCGACGCCTTATGGAACCAGCGGCGGCCGCGGCTGGTCGCGAGGCCGCTGCCTGTCCAACCGCATGTCGATGCGGTGCAATGCAGAGGAGTTTGAAGTGCATTACAATCTTCGTTTGGGAGTGTTTTGTATATTTTTAAGACGTGTTTTGCACTCGACTTCTGGACAAAGGCTGCGAACTGCGAAAAGCCTGCCCCCTCTGAGTGATCGACCGACGAGCAGTTTCACAACGCTCAACATGACTTCCGCTCGTGTTCCCGACTGCTGTGCGAGCACATGCGCTGGAAAACGTATATTCCATGGCCTGTTGTTTCCAAACATGCCAGCTTAATGCGACTTAAAGTGGAGCGTAGGGTGTAGTTTGCTGCGTGTGAGTTGGTGCAGGCGAACGGTACTCGACCTATTCGATATACTGCTTTTGTTTCTTATGTGGCGCTATGGCAGATAAGCTGGCAAGCCTGCCATCGTAGCCGTTTGCTGTTGTCCAAAACAATGTGCATCAACAAAGTACAACATTTTGCCTGAGCCGTGACGCTTAGTTTTATTGTGCTTGAGTCAGGATCTGCTTAACACCTCATGCCTGCATAAATTGTTGCGTGTTAGGGGTTTGTGAGACTGTGACGCTTGCATCATGTACGATTGAAGAAGAAAACAGATGACAAAATTACCTGACTGATTGGCTGCGCTGGTGCTCGCTATCTTGCCACGAATGTAGCCAGGATCTGAGTTTCGTGTGAATGTAGACGGGATTTGGGTGCCGTGTGAAAGAAGCCAGGATCTAGGCTCCATGTGAATGTAACTACGATCTGGGTTCCACGTGATTAGTTGCTGATCTCGGGCCTGGGTTCCGTGTGGTTAGCTGCTGATCTCGAATCTCCTACGCCCATGTTCTCAGTTAAGCGCCGTAAGATCAGCAATGCCGTTGGAAAATCTACGTGTGTCCGAACCCAGAATTAGAACAGCAAATGAAGAGTCAATCGTATCTGTATGTCTACGTCCGAAGTGCACGTCATGGTGATTTCACCAGCCTTGTATTTTATGAACGACACGGTAGCGGGATCTGGTTGACGACGACCGGGGACAGCAAACGGAACAAATCCACCGGCACCAAAGTCTCTACTTAAGTAGACGCTGGCAAACGGGACCGTTTTGAGTCTCCCCTGGGGAACATTTGGGAACGTACGGCTCAGTCCTGCCCGGCATCCTGAGAGCCATTTGTCTGCGTTGAAGCTCGACTGTCATCTATCGAAGCCCCTGGGCCTTTCGTGCCCCTGATCAGACGCCGGGCGAGATGGGTGAAAGTCCCTGAGTCCCTCGGCGTCTCTGATCTGGCACTGTGCGAGATCGATCAAAGCGCCCTAACCACCTTGGTCCTGGTGCAGGTCCGTCCAGTGATGTAAATGACTGAGTTGACATTGTATAATCTTGCGCGGAGGGTACGATTTTGTATTTTGTCTTGAGAGTACGTGAGGACCAACACATTGCGCCGTAACATCGCTGGTGACCGAAGGCGCACTTTTTATATGGCACTTTGGGAACGTACTGTTTTGTTCGGGCGGCAGGCCTGCGCCATGGTGATGAACATACGACGGCATTACGGAATACTGCTTATCACCCATCAGGGGTGTGACCGTATGCATTTGCTGGCACCTCTATAGCAGTGCTTATCTTAAGAGGGCGGATATCATGAATTACTATTTTGGGGTGGGGGGGGGGGGACAATCCTCATAAGTGACCGCCAGCCCTGCCGCCTCCTCACCAGTGAAAACCTGCATTTCCCGACAGCTGACGCCCGATCGATGCGTATAAAAACGTCCAGTGGTCAAAAAGTCCAGAATCGCGGCATCCAGCGTTCACAACATCCAGAAACCGTCCAATATCCCTGGGCAGAGGAGAATCAGAAACTCAAGGCTCTCAGCGTTCAGTGTTCATGAAGTCCATTGTTCACAAATTCCAGCGTGCGTGAGATCCAGGATGCGTATTGAAACGCCCAGAGCTCATAAAGCCTAGTAAAAGAGTTCCGAGTCACAGCATCCAGCGTTCACAGCATCCAGAAACCGTCCAATACCCTGGACAGCGGAGAATCAGAACGTTCAGGCTTGCAGCGTCCAGTGTTTATAACGTTCAGCGTTCATAGAGTCCAGCGTGCGTGAGATCCACGGGTTCGGATACTGTCCCACGTCCTCACATCCCTTAACCTAATGGTTCGGATATTGCCCGATAGGGCGCTACCGGAGCTGATTTCGCCCGTCTTGGCCGACGAATGGCGTCATGCGGTACAGTGCTGCCCAGTTAAACCACTGTGCATGGATATGGACAACGTTTTGTTTTGAGTGCACCAACTTTCCCGCGTCAGCACGCTCTTGGCAGCAGGCGCATGAACACGCGCTCGTGCGGGGGTCAAATTGACCCCGCCCCCCGAAGGTTTTTTCAGAATGCTTCCGAACAGCGCGGCGAAGCGGTGCCAAATTTTGCATAGTTGTAGACAATTGAATAGCGGATCGTTCGGCACCAAAAATTGGGGTGTCTTGTAAGGTCGCTGACCCATGGCAGGTTAAAGCAAGGCCATGGTTTCAGCGAAGGCAATTTGTGGGGAATCCTTCAATCTGATCCAACAACGGAGTGTCAGACGAAGCCAAACGTCTCTGAGATGCTTTCTTAGGCAACACAACAGTTGAACGAGCATACTACATTGGCCTAAGGTCAGGTACGAAAGCTACACCAAGGTCAAAACCAACCTGTTTTGTTACTCTACGGCTTACTGTTTGGGGTGGCTTCTAGTGCGCATTTCGAGTTTCTTGATAGCAGGAACCGCATTGTACATCTTCCATGAACTTCTTAGAAGTCAGAATAGGTCATTGACCCAAAGTGACCTACGACAACATTTTGTTTAGGAACATACTGCCTAGTGTAATCTTTGTTGCTTAGTCGCAGCAAAACCCAGAGCAATCTTGTATGGTTTTGGTCACATTGACCTTCAAAAGATCAAACAAGGTCACTGACCTTGAATGAGAATGTGACCTTTTGCTTAGAAACGGTTATCTAGGTTCTGGGGGCACTGAAGACCAACATAGAACTTGACCTTGTTTGACCTTGTTGACCCGAAGGTCGTGACCTGGGAACCTGAAACTTTTATCTAAGTGAGTTCACGTACAGGTCAACACACCCTAAAAATTTGGTGTCTCTAGCTTCCTTAGTTCCAGAGATCTCAGAGGGGTCAAATTGAACCCCCTCACCCCCCCCCCCCCCCCCGGGCGAAGGGTATTTAGCCAGTCACCCGGGCGCGTGTTAAAGAAATAAAAACTTTGATCCCTGGCTCGTGGCATCGGAAAGAGGTCTTTACTCGGCGGTAGCTGCACGGTAATCGTGGAAAGCACTTGTCGGGGTGCCTGTTGTTTGGTATAGTGGGCTATGGATAAATTTGTCCGCGGCATTTGTTTCCGTTATTTACTGTGTGTGTTGGTGATGTTTCTAATGTTTTGAAGGAATTGATGTCTGATGTGCAAGGCTGACTGATTTGATGCTTGCTCCAGGTAGGCGCGCATATAGATCTCTAGCCCCTGGCACGCTAACCTATATTGTTAGTGATTTTATTTTGCTGATTCCCGTCCCTTCCCCCCCCCCCCCCTATTGCAAACTCCTTCACACGCTTCTGCAAACGGAACTTATTCTGAATTATATGCGAATACTACTACCTGGTGAGATACGTTCCATGATGGCTGAGCGATGAAAATGCAACAAAGAGTACCGTGATAATATGTCAACAAATTGATTTCTCTCCGAATTTGGCTCAGTTTTCACAAATCCGCAGGCTGCAACCCAATGCACGGCGGGTGGTGAAACCCCTGCGACTAAATAGGGAATCGCACTCCTGATTGCAAGTAATTAGGAAGTCAAAAAGCAAACGCTGACTGCGAATATATCCAAGTGCCTGCTACACCTCATGCAACACTACGCACGTGCCGCGCTTAATGGCGCTGTTGATTCGCCACCTGAACAGTGGAGCCGAGTGTATGTCTCTGAGCTGGTTTGCGATATATAAGCTAAATGAAATGGGAGAATCGTGAGCTTGTTTTCGCCACTCACTTCATCAATCTTGACATGCTTTCTTCCTTTTACGCTTCAGAACCTTCTAAGTACAGAAGTTGGGGTTCAGCAACACCAGTCTGGAGTTTATCGAGACGGGTGCAGTTAGCGCCGCAGAGGGGTGATACTGGGATGGTGGTTAGTGGTTAAGGTGCTATCTCTGGACTTTTCTATCCTGGGATGGAGTCTTGGCCACACGACTACCGCATCCCACGTACCTAATGCCTGATAAATGCGTAATAGAGGCGTTCCACCTCGAAACAGTCATAGCAGCCGGTGAGATGTAAAGCCCCAATCGGTGTTACAGCCCACCCCGACAAACAAGGCACCGCCCGCCAAATTTGCAGGCAATGCTCCCGCTCACTCATTGTACTAACATTGCAACAATATGCAACAATATATGTGGAGCAATATACACAATAAAAATAATAAATATATGCAAAAGGTGCAGCAATATATGTGGGAATAATAAGGCGCAATCGCTTGGACGTGGAGCTCGGACACACAGGCCAGTCAAGAGGCTGCCCAGCTCGACGGTCCGGCCGGCAGCCACGCTCGTCGCGGGCCGGCGGACGAGGCAGCCCGGCCGCCAAACGAAGAAAGCAGCCACGCGTGCGCCGTCCTCGCCCGAGAACGGAACCCCGCCACACGCACGCGAGGCCTGTCCGTGAGGCAGCCTGTCCGCCGTCGAAACACTGCCAGCTCAGTCGGGCACGTCGCCATCTTCGCGCAGAGCCCGAGGCCCCTGACTCGGTTTTGCTCGGTTCGCCGCGGTACACATCCCGGCGGACCGGACATCCGGACGCGTCGGACATCCCGGGATCTCGCTCGTGCTGGACCAGAGCCGCCCCTTCCCCTTCTCCTCCTTCTTGACGGGCGCCTTAATGGAAGAGCCTCTTGTCAGTCAGGAACCAGCACCGGACAGGGTCCCTCTGCCCGTTTTCTCTAGGGTCCAAATGCGCCGAACTGGGATCCCTGTGCTATTTATTAAATCCGCTACGCTTGGGACCTTTTTGAAACGGTGAGTGCAACAATCCCGGTCAGAGGGCCTTCAGCGTCAGAGATGGAACCAGGGTATGATGTACACTAATAGTAACCGATTGGAAATCTGAAAGTGGACGGAAAGGTCCTTCGGCCCCAATCGGGAAATGTATGGGTCTCAAGTCTTGGCTGAAAACTCTATTGAGGTATGGCCGTTGAAGGGAGGGGGGGGGGGGGGGGGAGAAGGGCGAGGGGTCCAGGAACCCAATGGGAGGAGATTTTTGGGAACCGTGAAGTCCAAAAATTGCCATACTGAATGAGAAGAGCCAAAAAATGTTGCCAAACAAAAAATCTGATAATGCCGTAGCAGCGTCCAGCAGTCCAGGAAGCCCCCTCTGGTAAACTTGTGGGCCCCCTTTGGCCGCTCAGTCGGGACATCCTGGTCGCCAGGGGTACGCTGGTATTTAAGGGCCCTTACAACTGCTTAGACCTCTGTTGCCCTTCAAACTATGGACACTAGGGAACTGGAAAACTGTTAGGATACCTTGGTCGCTCAGGGGTCGCATTTACCGCTCAGGCACCTCCAGTAGCGTACACAGGAGATGTACAGGGGCCCGTGCCTCGCCCTCTCCCGTTCAAGGGCTTTGGGGACAGACGATGAAAGACCCGATTCGTGATTCCGGAGGGCCTAAAGGGCTCGATGGAGATCGGATTAGGAATTCCGGCCCTGCGACCCGGGTCCACATAACCGGTATGATTTGCGCATAACCGGTATTACAAAAACTGATGTATGTAGGCATAAAGTCCATGTAACAACAAGCACAAGGTAATTTCGGGAGGCGTCCTTTCATAGAGAGCACATTAAGTGAAAGTAATTCCCACAGCAGTTTCGTAAGTTGTTCAGTACATTAGCGAGGAATATTATTCACGCAGATAAGACAGCAGTAGTATTAGCCTTGTTCCTGGGGGGGGGGGGGGGGGGGGGGAATGAAGAAAGGAGAATGAAGATTTGGTTGAAGGCTCCTGGAAGAAACAGGAGAATGAAGATTTGGTTGCGTTCATATTTCGGCGACATACCTTTGTCTAAACAATAGCATAACATAATTAAAAATTCCCTGCCAATGATCCTACTCGATTTTTCTCTTTTTTTTGAAACAGCAGAAAACAGTTCTTACAGGACACCAACATTCAGGGGATTAACCAAAGAGCGATTGTCAGCCATTACCACGATATAGTGCCTATCTAAGAATCAGAATGCGCGAACGTACGTGCACATGCAAACGAATTCAAGCAAACGGGCATCACGCATCACGCTTCATTCAAACATGCAAGCAAGTTGAAGTATACAGGCATGAAACATCACGAATGAATTATACATGCAAACGACTTCAACTGAACATGTATCGCACATCACGCGTCAGGTATCACTTACGCATGTAAACGATTTTAGGCCAGCACACATCACACATAAAGGCACATATCACGTTCGCATAATCGGCTATGATGAGCCCTGTATGTTAAGATTTGGTTGCCAACTTTTGATGATGATGATGATGATTTGGGGTTTTAGGGCGCATCGACTGCTGTACGTCATGCAGCGCCCATAACTATCAATTTATGCAGAGCCGTCAATCAGAAAAGTGCATCAATCAGGTCACCCTATAAAGCCTTGATGATCGGCCCTAGCATCATGATGACAAGATTACTGGGAAATCTATAGTGCGAAGAAACTGGAGCACTTTACCAAACTCGACGGCGTTCGAAGAATTCCCTAAAAAGTCACAGAGCGCGCGACTCTGGACGTGGTGTCCGAAAAACTGCGCTCTCGTTGCGGTAAGGTGACGGCAAGCGACCAGTACGTTATGCACGGTCAGCGGGTCAGAGCGTCGACTGCAGCATGGTCTGTCGCCAACCAATAGCAGGTAACGGTGCGTAGCATATATGTGACCTATGCGTGACCGGCAAAGGGCAACTTCTTCCACCCCATTGTCCCGAAAGCACGACTGCCATAGTCCAATACGGGGTTTCACGGACTGCGGCTTGTAAGCGCTCAGCGAGTTCCAGTGGAACTGCCATCGCTTCTGCATAAACAACGACACTGCGGGGTACATGTCTTGAGCTGGTAGTGGTGTTATAGGAATGCGTGTTCCTGTCGTAGCGCGCTTTGCTGCCGCGTCAGCAAGATCATTTCCGCATATCCCCACGTGACTTAGGATCCAGCATAGAACGACCGTTTTCCCTGCTCGATCCAGTGAGCTAGGACGCGATTCAATGTCCTGGACCAGTGGATTCGACGGGGAGAAGCCGCCAACAGCCAGGAGGCTGCTCAAGGAGTCGGAAAGAATCAAATGCAAATTGCTGTCATCCACTTCAATAAAACAGAGAGCTTTGGCTGATGGCTATAAGCTCGGAGGTGAAGACCGACGCGTGTAAAGGCAGTGTGAATGACCGTGTTGTGGATCCACACACAAAAGCGCACCCTACACCTGCGTCCGTCTTCGAACCATCCGTATAAGTCATTATGTACCCATCAAAAGAAGCTATGTGTTCTAAGGCTGCCCCTTTAAGTTCCGTCATGAGAACGCGTTGCTTTTGCATGCTTGATAACGAAACATCCACTCTTGGCGATGCTAGCTCCCAAGGAGCAGTATTCATGGGTTTGGGTCTGATGACACGTCGTAGGTTCAGGCCGCCCGCGTCTAAAAGTTCTCTCATTCGTACACAAAAGGGGAAAGTTTGTGGAGACCGTTGACGAAGAAAAGGCTTTCGTAAGCTACGCGAAAACATTGCTTTATAGGTAGGATGATCTGGGAACTGGGCCAGCTTGCACGTGTAGCGCAATCTCAGCATCTGCCTTCGCAAAGCTGGTGGGGGCTCGTGACCCTCCACCAGAAGATTATCTATGGGCGATGTTCGAAAAGCTCCTGTGGCGATGCGTAATTCAGCGTGGTGCACCGTGTTCAAAGTACGTTTGATTGGGTCTGACGAGCCGTCATAGATAAAACAACCGTAGTCAAGTGTTGAACGAATCAGGGAGCGGTATAGGAGTGAGAGTGTCCTCCTATCAGCACCATATGATGTACGTCCCACGCACCTTAGCATGTTGAGAGATTTTAAACATTTGTCGCGGATATTTCTTATGTGCTCACGGTATGTTAGGCGTCGGTCAAATCGTATACCGAGAAATTTCACGGTACTGTCATTGGCGACGCGTTGCCCATACAGCCTGATTTCCATATCAGGACAGTGACGGCGACGACGACAGAAATGGACTACAGTTGTCTTCGATGTGGAAAACCGGAAACTGTTGAGAACACTCCACTTCTCCAGACGTGTGACAGCCAGCTGCAGCTGTCGCTCCATCGTGCGGGTGGTCGATGAGCTTTACTAAATAGCGAAGTCGTCTACAAACAGAGAACGGCTGATCCCATGTGGAAGCGTGTCCCCTATGTCATTAATCATCACTGCGAAAAGAATGACACTTAATACGCTGTCCTGAGGCACAACCTTGTCTTGCGGATACCTGTCGGAGTGATGAGAACCAATACGCACCCGAAAGAATCTGTCAGTCAAAAAGTTTTGTAAAAACTTTCCCATGTGACCGCGGATGCCACAGTCAAGAAATTTCATCAAAATTGCATGGCTCCACGTGGTATCATAAGCTTTTTCTATGTCAAAAAGGACGGCGCCGGTATGACGTTTGCTACTAAATCCGGCTCGCACTGCGGTATCAAGAGTTAAGATGTGGTCAATCGTGCTCCTGTTCTCACGGAATCCGCACTGAGCATTCGTGAAAAAGTTTTGACGCTCTTAAGTCCACGAGAGCCACACATTCACCATTCTTTCCATGAGCTTACAAAGCGAAGATGTGCGGGAGATCGGGCGATAGTCAAGGGCGTTCGTCCCACTTTTCCCGGGTTTTAAAATAGGCACTACTATGGCCTCTCGCCAGATTGGCGGGAAGTTACCTGACTCCCATATGCAGTTAAAAAGTGCCAGCAACGCTCGTAGTATACGGGGAGGAAAATGCAGTACCATACCATTGTGGATGAGGTCGGGCCCCTCCGTTACACTACGCAGCGAGCGAATGGCCGCTTGAAGTTACATCATGGTGAAATGTTTGTTGTACGTCAGGATGTCATCTGTATCAAAATTAGCCTGCGAGGTTTCACATCGTGCCCTGTGCGGCAAAAACCGTGGATCGCAGGTGCCATTTCGGCAACGGTTTGACAGGGCTTCCCCAATGGCTTCGGCCACATCACTTGGGTGAGTGATGTCTTGACTTCCCACTCGCAGTACGGGAAGGGAAACTGGTGGATGCAGTCCAGCGATTCTTTTAATGCGGCCCCATACATGTGACGTCGGCGTGTGGCGATTCAGTGAATTGACGTAGCTGCGCCGTGATGCACGTTTCGCCTCTCGTATAGTGCGGCGTGCGGCCGCGCGTGCTTGCCTGAAAGCCATGAGGTTTAACGTGCTGCTGCGCCGGTCAAAAGCCCTAAAAGCTCTCCGACGTGCACGAATAGCGTCGCGACACTCGTCGCTCCACCAAGGTACAGGGGCGCGACGAGGGCATCCGGAGGTGCGCGGAATGCATCCTTGCGCCGCATCCAAAACGAGAGACGTAAATGCCGCCGTAGTCGGAGTTGCAGAGTCGAAATCGTTAGAAATGGTTTCGTCCAGGCGGGTCTCAAATTCACTCCAGTCCGCCTTCTTGAAATTCCAAAGCTGAGGTCGAGTACCAAGAACAGTACCATCACGGCACCGAACCCAGACCGGAAAATGGTCACTTCCAAGGGGGTCCTCTGAAGCATCCCAGGTGAAGTGTGGTACCAACTGCGGACTACAAATGCTCAGGTCTAGCACTGACGATTGTCCTGATGGCAATGTGAAATGCGTTCTTGCTCCTGTATTTAAAACGCATAAACCTTCGTCACGCTCGAGAGCCTCATATAGCCTCCCGCGAGTGTTCGTGGAAGCACACCCCCACACAGTGTGATGTGCATTAAATTCGCCTAAAACGAGTAGAGGGGGGAGGAAATTGAGACACTAACTTTCGTAGTCCTCCAGATGGAAATGAAAGCCCAAGTGGCAAGTAGAGAGAGCAGACAGTTATGGTGCGGCGGTTGAAATTCGCCGTTGCTGCGACAGCCTGCATGTCTGTTCTCAACACCAGACGCCGTGTAGGTACGCTTTGGTGTACAGCCAAAAGAACGCCACCGTAAGCAACGGTGTCTGTTGGCATGTCAGTGCGGAAGGTAGCGTACCCTTTCAGGCTGAAGGCCTCATAAGGCGCCAACGTGGTCTCCTGGAGACACACGGCTACCGAGCATTGCGGGCTTAAAACTGTCTGCAAGTCCTGGGTGCTTGACCTTACATCTCTAAAGTTCCACTGTAAAACTGGCTGAATGAAGAAGCTTTAAAAGCACTGTAAGGTTTTAAAAGAACTCAGCAGCGCTAGAGTCTGGTACATGGTTGTTGGTCCTGTCTTCAGAACCCAAAGAAATCGGGCGGATCCTGGGTCGGATTCGGGGACTACCGCCATCTGTTGGCGAAATCGGCCCCGGCGGTCCACGCTTTTCCGGGCTCCCCGTCCTAAACTGGGCCGGCGCCGGCGACGCCGTGGTCCTAGGCGGCGGTCCTGGCGGAGGACCCATAGACGGGTTTCTCTGTGAGTCGGAGGGGCCTGAGGGAGCTTCCACACGCTTTCGGGGGGGGGGGGGGGGACTACCTCTCCTGCTCCTGAAGGCGTGCACGCTTTGCCTCGCGCGCGCGTCTCTCCGCCTCATGGAGCTCAAGGTTGTCCAATTTTCGTCCCATCGTCTCACTCAGTGTTGTAGGACGTGCTGCTCCTGGGGAGGACGGCTGTGAACCCGGCGATCGCGTGCTTACTGGCGAAGACCGGGAGGTTCGGCCCCGGTGGACCACGGTCCACTCACTGCTTTCGGCTGGTGTGGGGTGAGGCGGCGAGGTAACAACTGGCGAGCTGGCCTGTGCCTCAGAGGGGGCACAGGGTGCTAACGAGACGGGGGAAGACAGTGTTGCCGATGCTGTGGCGTGCATCTGAGACGCCGATACAACCGACAGCCCGAACGATGTAAGCAGTTTTATGGACTGCGTTCCAGTCATCTGGTCCAAGGAGACCTCAGGTGGGACAGGAGCCTTGGCCGCTGTGGCATATGATGTCTTAGGGTGGCTCAGTTCATATAAATCCCTTGCTTCCCGAAATGAGATGTTACCCCGAACTCAGCGAGACCGTCGACTATTTCCTCATCACTGACATATTTCAGGTCAAAACAGTTGGTGATACCCTTTGACGAGTTCATTGTCCTATGGACCTCCACAGCCATCGCCACTGAAACGTCCTTTTTCCCCTCCGCATGCCGCACACAGTACACAAGCCTATCCGAGGTCCTGGCACGTTTGGCCTCCTCTCCGTTCTGGAACTCAACCTCGATCCCACCGTCCTTTAGCTCATCGCATCGGAGCACCTTTCCAAACCGATCACACCCGTTTCGCCTTTGACAGGGCGCAAGGGACGACAGCGGCTTCTCGGCGCTTCGGAAAATCAAGATCCGAGGGGCAGGCGCTGACGCACTACCACCTGTAGCCTCAGTCCGCCCCCCCTCCCCCTCGCCCTTTTCGGAGTGCGGGTGTTTTTTGAGACTATAGTTGCCATGCGTGTAAGGTTTTAACATTCGGCATCGAGGCTCCCCACCCACCTCGGAGCCCAACTTGAGGACGGCCCACTCACCAGGGGGTGGTGGTGCCGCCAGGGCTACCTCGGTGCTATACGGGGCGAACGACGCCTCCCACACGGCCAGGTGGAACCGGGGAGACTTCTCCCTGTCCTGACCGCGGTTCAGCGCCACCGCCCCTTGACCCCTTGAGCCGCTGCGCGCGGCAAGGCGCCCCAAGCGGAAACCCGCAAGGAGCAACCAACTGCAACGCGAGCGACAGTCCGCTAGACCCGTGTGGGGCCCCACGGGCCTCCCGCGCCCCCGGATATCCTGGCCAAAGTGGAGTGTGGGAACGAGCCGTGACTGACCCGCACGACGTGCCCCTCAGCCACCAGGATTCGATCAACCCGGGGACACGGGCGAGGGGGCGCGGCGAGCCCGATAAAACGAGGATGAGGAGAGGTGATAGGGCCGGATGCCGGAGGGAGGGTAATGGGAAGAGGAGCGGGCGGGACAAGGAGCAGGAGCTCACGTACCGGCAGGGTCGCTGCGCCATGAGAGGAACAGCTTGCGCTGTCCACCCGTTACCGGAGCTGGGACCCAAGGGGGCGCTAGTCCCCTACACCGGCCGAAGCCGGTGCCTCTGCGGGGCTGGGACCCGAGGGGGCGCTAGTCCCCTACACCGGCTGAAGCCGGTGCCTCTGCGGGGCTGGGACCCGAGGGGGCGCTAGTCCCCTACACCGGCCGAAGCCGGTGCCTCTGCGGGGCTGGGACCCGAGGGGGCGCCAGTCCCCTACACCGGCCGACGGCGGTGCCTCTGCGGGGTTTGCCAACTTTTTATAAGAATGGATTGACTTAGTTTCCTGTCTGGGTGGTTCTGTGCTCTGTAGCCCGCAAATAACAGCATTTTCACGCCGCTATAGCATTGGTGCCAAATGCCTAAGCCTCATGATAACGTCACAGCATCGCTGCTCAGAATGTAATAATGCGGGGTATCAATCTTGTTTACAAACGTACCACGATAACGACCTTGTCCAAAATTGCCTTTCCAAAAAATGTCCAATGAAGAATGGAACGTTGAGAAATATAAGTAATACCAGGCCATGCGATATGAGAGTCAATATCATCTTTGCATCATAGGCTGAGGTGAGCAGATTTATCCAGAAATCCAGAAAAGTCATCAATGCTAAGACCGCTGTGACGTTTAACAAAGCATGCATAAAGAGCAATCTGCTTCGCGTAGAAAGAGAGAGAGAGAGAGAGAGAGAGAGAGAGAGAGAGAGAGAGAGAGAGAGAGAGAGAGAGAGAGAGAGAGAGAGAGAGAGAGAGAGAGAGAGAGAGAGAGAGAGAGAGGAGAGAAGAGGAGAGAGAGAGAGAGAGAGAGAGAGAGATGAGAGAGAGAGAGAGAGAAGAGAGAGAGAGAGAGAGAGAGAGAGAGAGAGAGAGAGAGAGAGAAGAGAGGATAGAGGGAGAGAGAGAGGATGTAGTTATGTATGTGTATATACATACACATCATACAATGTATATATATATAATATATATATACATATATACATATATATATATATATATATATATATATATATATATATATATATACATGCGCGTGCAGATATATAAGTGCATCTTGTTAATCGATGGGCATCCGGTTAAGTCATGCATCAGATTCCGAGCCAAGTAGTGGCCCAGAATCAGCCAAGACAAAGGGCCATTGTAGTTCAAGTCGATCGGATTTGTTATCGAAATTTGGTTTCAGTGCGTGTCCCCATCCACTAACGGCAGTCTCACGGCAGGGCAATGCGATGACAGCTTCAAAAATAATTATGTCTCCAAAACACTGTCACGCCAAATGCTCACATGCATCATAGATGTTTTCGTGACTGACGATGACAAGTTATTTAGATGCCTGTTTCGGTGAAAATGACAGCGTATCGCGCAATTTTCTGTTTCTTGTGAAGATTGTCTAGCCTCCGGAGTATCTAACCGAATTGTGACCGGAATTACATCACGGGAGAGCTTTGGCACCAAGAGATCGGAGTGCAAAAGCGCGGGTTCATGTAATGTTACGCTCAGGAAATATGTGGTTGACAGTAATATCCCTTCTGCATGCGCCTTGTATATACGCTTAAGTACCTATGATCGCTGTATGTCTTAACTACCACCTTGATTCGCCGTTTTGCAAAACTTGGACTGATAGGGGGAGAGGGGTTGATGCGACGCTCCCGGCGTTTCCAAGCCTATCAAGATAGAGCTTGCCGAGAACACAATTGTATTGTTCTGAACAAATCTCACGATTGGCACTAGTTTTTATGTTGTTGACGGGTCAAAGGTCGAATTTTCCAGAAAACCGCACTTTGCAGCTTAACTTTATGTTTACGAGACTGTGCCTTGCAGTGACACAAACCTTTAATTGGCGTGTGCCTTGTTCGATTCTGAATGCATTCTGTAGTGCAATCCTCTTCCCGCCCGCCGCCCGAGCCAGCCATGGATCGCTGTGGAGTGCTCATCACAAACCGCCGCTGCTCCGACACCAGAAAATCTAGGAACACATTTTGGTATCAAAGCATGTGCCATAATCGCCGCCTATCACGGCGTGGGTTAACCGTCATGTTTTCGCAGCGTTGGGTATGGGCAACGATTTTTCGTGAAACTATATTCCTCACTTTGTTAATATCTGAAGCCATAGCGGGCAAAACAGGAAAAACAATGCCTGTTTCCTTCCATATTTGTTTGCTCCTAGCTTGACCTCACGCTGAGCCCGTCTCAAAAGACCAAGTTCCTTGCAACAAGTTGTGGCCTGTTCGTGGACTGGCGCCGAAAGGTTCCGATGCTCGATGAACTTTCCCCAACCGAGCAACTAGAACATCTTCTTTGACGCGGCAGACTGTTCGCACGCACTTGGCGACAGGCAGGTTGGCGCGAATAAAAATGGCACGAACGATAAGATGATCGACCAAGGCAACCGATCGTTGTTATCGTGTGAGTCGAACTGTAGTGAACGCATAATACCAAATGAAATATGACAAAGGTACGGGTATGTAATTTGGACATGATCATAAAAGTTCTCAATATGCTCAGCTCCTTTCATCGTTTGGCTACGTCTTTGACGATGGATGTAGGAGCACACAGTGCGCTTACGGCAAGCCCAGTGTGTGGGGCATGCTACGAGTGGTCTTGAAAAAAGAGATGCAGTAGTGTACGCGTTAGGCGACAAGCAGCCGATCGCATACAGCAACATCGAGATAAATGTCAGAGCATCATGTCATCGTCGGTATTTAGCGGATACGTGAGCGAAAGGCAGTAGGGTGGCGGCAGGTTCTGCCATTTAA
This sequence comes from Pollicipes pollicipes, assembly GCF_011947565.3. Taxonomy (NCBI): domain Eukaryota; kingdom Metazoa; phylum Arthropoda; class Thecostraca; order Pollicipedomorpha; family Pollicipedidae; genus Pollicipes; species Pollicipes pollicipes. The sequence goes on along the minus strand of NW_023597034.1, from coordinate 13,109,416 downwards.
TTTGATTTTTCCGCCATTTCAGGTGGATGTAGGCTTTCTCTGATACATTTATCGGTTAAGATAACAGCATACCGTGCATTTGTGTTTCCGTTCACGCTTCTTTAGTCTCCATAATATCTTGCCTACTTGTGAACGGAGTTATATAACAGGAGTATGTGTAGCCAGAATTAGAGTGCGAATGTGTGTATCCATATCATGTAATGCTTAGGAATATTTGGTTCATGGTGATATCCCTTCTGCATGTGTTATGTCGTACGCATGTGTAAGCACCTACTCTCGCTGTCTTACACATGATCTTATTGCTGCATTGGATATCGGCAATGTTGCGTGAAAAGATGGTCCTCATTGTGCCGACAATTGCAACTATGAGAGGCAAGAATGCTTGCTTACTTCCATATTTACTTGCTCATTGTTTCATCTCACACTGAGCCTGCCTCCGAAAACCCACGCGACATGTCGTGATCAAACAAACCGCCATCCGCAAAAATCGCAGACAATGCTTCTGCTCAATCACTGTATATGTGTGGGAATAATAATGTGCAATCGGTTAGACGCGGAGCTCGGACACACAGGCCAGCCGAGCTCTACGGTCTGGCCGGCAGCCACGCCCACGATGGGTCAGCGGACGAGGCAGCCCGGCCGCCAGATGAAGAATGCATTCATACGCGCTCTGTCCCTCGCCCGAGAACGGAACCCCGCCACACGCGCGCAAGGCCTGTTCGTGGGGCAGCCCGTCCGCGGTCGAAACACCGCCAGCCCAGTCGTGCACGCCGCCATCTTCGAGTCAGAGCCCGAGGCCCCTGACTCGGTTTCACTCGGTTCGCCGCGGTATACATCCCGGCGGACCGGACATCCGGACGTGTCGGACGTCCCGGGATCTCGCTCGTGCTGGACCGGAGCCCTCCACCCCTCCTCGTTCTTGAGGGGCGTCTTAATGGAAGAACCTCGTGTCAGTTAGGAACCAGCACCGGACAGAAGGGTGTGTCATCAGTAACAAAATCAAGTGAGACAAATTATTTGGCGCAGGAGTCCAACAGTACACGACCTAGGAGAAGTTCTTCCCAAAAACTTAAACTCGTGAGGCGCAAGTCGATCGAAATATTGCCGTAAGCTGACGCCCGGCGTTGCAGTCACCCGATACTGGGCGGCGTCCGCCGCCGCAGGTAACACCAAGCCATAGGCGGCAACCGACATAGCATGCCTTTGCTTATAAAAACGATGTTACCGAGCGCTCCTTAAGGCGTCGTACGAGAATGTCCCGGTGTAAGTCTAATATCTGGATCAGGCATTGCCCGCTTGATTGCAATTTGGCGGAAGCTTTATGTGTTGCCGAGTATGAACTCGTACGAGTATGCTGGTTAGTATTGCTTTAGATTTTCACTTCTCTAAGACAACTCACGTGATGCAAACAAAACTATGTATAGCATATGACTCAGAATATATTGTCTGGTGTACTACTTAATACATACAGCAAGTTCTGCAGTCTGTACCAAGGACGTTTAGAAGGAGGGGGAGGGGCGGTAGGGTGACCCCATGCGTATCTTGCTCCTTGCCGAGCCTGTGTATTCGATGCATTGACCCAAACAGCAACTGCTCAAAGACTGGAAACCCAAAACGTGTGTTGGCGGATATCGCACGGTAGCAGAAATACCGTCGCAGCTGGGCTCCATATCTTGCCGAAGCTCCAGCTCAGGTGGTAGAACAGAAGAGCCGGGTGGCCTATCACAAAACGTTTAGTGTGCGACCGTATAGCATTCTGCGTGCTTATGCAATCAATGGCTCGAAACAAATATTCCAGTACCGGCAAAACTAAACTAATAAGCCCCTATCTCTCACGCAAAGAGCACATGAATTGCAAATCAACATCACAAGGGTGCGTTAGCAATAACAAACTGGAACCTAACCCGGTCTGCTGGAGCCTTCTCATAATTGCACAGCTCTGGGTTTTATCAAAAATTTATGTTTTCTACTGAAAAGTCGGTTTAAAAGCTGTTTAGCAATGTTTTTCTGGTGCTTTTCATGCTATCTATTTCATACTTAATCCACCAAGTACCAGTAGTGTGGAAAGTGGCAGGTTTGAGGCGTGTTGGAGGTTGATCCCAGTTCGTAAAATAGGTGGCGCTAATATCGAATGCGGTTTTCTTGGCCTTTGAAAGAAAACTGCTCTTGCCTCACGAATATCAGCATCGGTAAGGTACGACAGACCTGAAAGTTTATCATTAATCCGTGTGCCAAGGAAAAATTTTGTCCCAGCGGATTCCAAGAGATTCACCCCCTCGATGACACACCCCAATGGGCAGCCCATCTGGGCCCCATATTAAGCCTAGATGTCAGCCCACCGGCAGCCCATGTTGACATGGGCCCAGCCTGCCCACGTATGCCCCACATGAATCTCACCAATACAAGTATTCCCTCCTGGCGAGCTATTCCTTCTTGACGTGATACATTCGGACGGAGCAGTACAAGGCAGGAAGAGCTCTGGTGCATACAAAAATATGAAACGATATGGGCGTGCCATGTGGGACCCAGCTGGAGCCCAGTTAAAAGCCCATCTGTAGCCCATGCCCACATTAACCCAGTTGCCCCACGTGTAGCCTATGTGGGTCCCATTTGGGAATGCTGTTTGGGATATATATATATATATATATATATATATATATATGTAATACAAACATTCAGATGTGCATCTTAGCTGAATGTTTGTGTCATAGATAAAACTATTCACCTGAGATGCACCTACATTTTACACGCGAGATGTTCTTTTACTGGTGATTTCTTCTCACTGACCAAAAACAGCTCCGACAAACCACACGTGGAGATAGCTGTGCTTATTGATATCTTTTAACCTCCGTTGATGTCATTGTGCGCGTTGTCTGCCTTTGTCTACAATATGTTCCGCTAGGGAGTGATATCATCGGATTAGTAGCTTACTGTCTGTTGCCGCATGCCATTAATACCGATTCCTTCGTTATGACCTCATTACATCATACTATACAATTGCTGAGCACGAGCAAATTTTGCCAAGATTCTGGGTCAATGTGCTTTTTGTTTTGTTTTCAAAATGTTTTTTTGAAAACTTTTATCATTACAGAACATATGACTGATAGAAATTTACCCTATGAGCCATAACTTTGGATATGATTTGTTACCTATGGTTGGTTGATCAATCTATGGTTGCAAAAATATTAGAAGTGTGTATATATATATATATATATATATATATATACACATTTGTATATATGTACACATTTATATATATATATATATATACATATATACATATATATATATATATATATATATATATATATATATATATATATATATATAACGGAGTATTTAGGAAGCAGGTTTTTGCACCTTGTTAGTTGTGCATCGCAACATATTCAGTGTTGACGTCCTTGGTCGTTTGTTCAAGGCTTCAGATTGTGCACTCATCGTTTTCGGAGTGCCGATGGAGAATGCTGCCAAAATCTATCTGTCCCATCGACGGTTCGATCAGTTCCATAATCGTTTTCCAGCAAAAGTGTTGCATTTTAAACGTGCAGTTACGATCACAGTACACGTGCACAAATTTGTGTAATCATATTGCCATAAAATGCATCGTCGAGACATTTGAAAAATAGCATTTGCATGAGGTACGATCTAATTCAAAACACACTTTCAGCAACCACAGTAAAAGATTACTTCTCCGGCAGGGTTGCATTAGGGAGGGGCGGGGGGGGGGGAGAAGTCGCATCAGTCGCACGTCGTTAAGTGGTAGTTGTATAAGTTGTTGGCTTTCTATATCGATGATGCATGATGT